>NW_017963730.1:1586421-1852560 GCF_001661395.1 Hyphopichia burtonii NRRL Y-1933
TTTGTATGAGTTTTTTTTTTTTCTTTGCTGATATATTTGCATATTTAAGCATGATGAATTCCCGCTCGACTGATCAGATTCTTACTTCTTCTATACGCCATGAGACTTAGATTAAGTATACCTCTTGCTCTTTGGTTGTTAGTGCTGACAATTGACGCTGGCTCTTCGAGCCATCACGATGAAGAAAGCAGTCCAAGTTTAACCGCGCTCGGGTCAGATGAATCTTTGCCGTTATTAGCCGCCGATGCCACCCATAAAGAAGACGAAGAAAATGAAGGAATGGACATGGGTATGGAAACCCCAATACCTCATGTGATGGAGCATGCCCACGGGAGGCCGATTCTCGAGACTCATTTGAAACCATTGGAAAAACAGTGGTGGGACGCTTACAATACAACCACTTACTTTACGGTTGAGTCTAACAACAAGGTTAACTTGTATTTGCATATTGGAACATTGTGTTTTAGTTTTATCTTACTATATCCAATTGTCTTGGTGCTTAATAATCTTCATCATAAAGCTTATTTACCGACGTTGACTATTCATTGTGTTCTCGTTGTGTTTTCTGTATTAAACTATGCCAGTTTTATCAAGTCGATTCCGGATTTGTATCCTGGGAATGCCTATGATAAAATGTCGTGGATTTTGTTTTTCACTACTTTATTTCATTGGGTTGCTTCCGTAATAGCGGTTGGTTACCAGTCAAGATTGTTTCCGAATCGCTTTGTTATTGGAGATGATGACGATGACGTAGTAGATTATGACTATGATGATGACGTTGTTACCAGAGTGGAATCGGGCTCTTCATCTAATCCAAATGATGACTTGCATCGTAGTAGTACTAATTCTTCTAATTCTTTTGAATTGACTAATATGCATTTGAAAACTTCTCAAAATTCGCTATTAACGAATCAACAACCACATCAACCTCCTAAAAAGTTTTTGTTTTTATTTAACATACCAATCATTAAAAAATTGATTGATGTTAGTGGTAATGCTTCTGTTTTATCTGCTAGTATCTTTAATTGGTATCATTTCTTTTACTTTCTTGTTTATTTCCCAACTATGATTGCAACTTTCCTCTTGTTGGGTAAAGGTAAAAGCGTTTTCAATTTATTGGCTCACTTTATTAAAGGTGGTGTCTTTTTTTCATTAGGTTTACTTTACTTGGCCCGTTATTGTGGTGCTTTCACTAATAAAGGTTGGGCTTGGAATCATAAATTCATTTTCAGACACCAAAAACTAGGTAGATTTGATCGTAGTTGGCAATCAATTGGTTGTTGGACAATGGAATTAATTGAGTCTGGCTTGGTTCTTTTCTATGGTTGTACTAACATTTTTTTGGAACATTTATCCAATTCTGGTGGTGAATGGTCTTCAAAAGATTTACAACATGCGTCAATTGCTTTTATCTTTATTGGCTTAGGTTTTTGTGGGGTACTTACTGAAATTAAATTAAATACTTGGAGATTTGACAAAGCTAAAGATAATCATCAAATTATCAACAATTCTCCTTCAGAAGATTCCATTGTCAAAGCTTCCCCGGGCTTTTCCCCTAATCCTTTCCCTGTTTTAACCATCTACTGGACTGGTTATTTAATGTCAAAACATCAACAAGCTTCTGCATTATCAACCGCTATCCATGTTCAATGGGGTGGTTTATTTGTGATTGCTTGTGCTTTTAGATTCTTGACTTATTTACTAATGTTACTTTCTCCTCCAAATAAAAACTTAACTCAACCTTCAAGACCAATCACTGAATTAATTGCTAGTTTCTGTTTGATCTGTGGTGGTTTGATTTTTATGGAATCAACCGATCCTGTCATTTACTGTTTTGAATACTATGGCTTAACCGAAATGTTCACTCTTAATATCAGTCTTGGATTCGTTGCCTTATTGGTTGCTTGGGAAATGGCAATCTTTGCCTATAAAGATTGGTTGAAATCGAGAATTTAATTTAATTTTTTTGCTATCCAACTATTCATATTACCATTCATAGTTGCTTATTAATGTTCAAACTTCTTTAGTAATGCCTTTATTGTTTTTTGCATCTTGTTTCCTTTCCGTCAAAGGTTGGTTTTTTATGATTAATGTTGCTAGTGTATTTTTATTTCAAATAATGTTATTATGTTTTACATCCCTTAATATGAACCTCTCTATATCTTATATATAATTACTCCTTCTATAAAAAAGTATATATTTGATTCCATCTCTTTAATGTTAATGTTATTTATTTATTAAATTCCTAATTATTCCTATTTCTGTGGGCCCTGTACTGCAACATCCTCCTACTATCCTAATATTTTTAAATGTAAGCCATTTTTTAACTAATTGTGCCCATTTTTCAGTATTACTTAAATGGCTATAATCTGTACCAAGAAAGTAATAGTCACCAAATCCTAAATTGGGGTAGGTAATTAATGGTAATTCATAGGACAGTTTGTTAAACTGTTCGAATATCCCTTCCACTAATTGAAAATCAACACAATTGCAGCCAACCGACACCAATTTTTCACGCAATTTCAGCGATTGGTCCAACTGTTTATCTAAATACTTGACGACTTCTTGTATAGGAGTTCCATCCGCCAACTCAGTAGTTGACTTCATACTCAAACTTATACTGAAATATTTCAAATTATTCAAGTGTTTTAAAATCGATATGATTACTTTAACCTCTTCAAAACTTGGAATGGTTTCTAGCATTATCAAATCAACCTTCTTATGTCTATTGAAGTAGTAAATCATTGGTAAATGGTAGTCCCTTATAGTTCTAGAAATTGCACTTTTATACTCACCAGTATACTCTGATCCATTAGCAAGAAATCCTCCATAAGGACCAATAGATCCTCCAACAAATACGTTTCTGGATGTCAGTCTGCCAGCTTGGTATGCCAACTCAATGGATTTATCCCAAATATCGTACACTTGCAAATCTCCAAAGTTACAATACTTCTTCAACGTATCCCTCGACGCTTGATAAGTCGAAGTTGTAATAATGTCAGCCCCACTATTGACATATTTTTCGTGAATCTGTTGGATTAGCTGGGGTTCTTTAAGCAAAACTTGGGTCAGCCAAAGTGGGTTCAGTTTGATTTGAAGAGGCGAGTCTGGTGGAATAATCGACTCTAGTTGTGTCCCTAATGCTCCGTCAAGAACCAAGGCATTCATCTTAGCACGAAGTATTTTGGCTGTTAATTAACAAAGAAGCTCAAGTAGGAAAAAGGCAGAGATGTACTGGTGAGAAAACCCGATGTTTTTGCTACTGCGATGTTTTCGTTTGAACGAAAAAATGAAATATTTCGCTAACAGTATTCAAGTTTAACAGTAGGCTCTTTTTACGGTACTCAAAGTTATAGCTTTCAAGACTAAGATGGAGTATAACCTGGGTAAGAGAACGAGAGATGAATACGAAGAACTGCAAGGTGGTCACTACAATGCAGGTCCGCTCGATGATTATGAGTCCAAGAAACAGCATATCGATCCAACTGCTGAATTAATTTTGAATATTTGTAAAGATATCAGAAGATTAGGTGAAAACAACAATATTGCTAATCAGGTTGATGAGATATCATACTTTTCCAATCCAATTGTGGCCGAGTTTGAAAAAATTGATAATTTAAGAACTTCAATTTTGAATACCTTATACGCAGTTGTAATTGAACAACCTCAAAAAATCAATTGCTTAAGTATATTGATATTGATATGTAATGCTAAAAACTTTTTAGTTTCAAAATATGTTATTGAATTCTTTCATGCTAAAATGCAAACTTTATTAGATGCTGTTAAAACTCAACAAGCAAAATCAGCTGATGATATCGAAATCGATAAAGATGACTCTAAACCGGCAAGTAAAGATGCTAAAGATGACGCATTCAATGAAGATGCTGGTATTCTCAATAATTTGAAATCGATTTTGAAGTTTTTAGCAACCTTGTCACCAATCATTAGTGATTATTCAATCATTAATGTGTTTAAACAATTTTTAAGTGTATCAATAGATTTACAAGATTCCGATGAAAATAGAAATGGGGTCGCAGAAGAAATCTTTTACAACGTTTTGATTGCTTTACCATATTTATTGAGTAATGATTTTTCTGATGAGATGATTAAACATGTTAATGACTTGGTTGAATTGGGTCATAAATTTAATATCAAAGATAAAGATGAATCCAACCAAATTTCCATCTGGGAGCCTTTTGATTCTAAGTCAGGGAACTTTGATGATGAATTGCCTTATCATCTGAAAAAAATGATCAACTTAATCTTGCCTTCAATCGTTAAATTGCAAGGTGAAGATAAATCTTGGAGTGATTTGAAAGATAAATTATTCATTAACTTTAAAGAATTGGCTGATCCTATAATTGAAGATTCTTTAAAAAACAATACCATTTCAAATGAAATTGTAAAGCATCCTTTACCACAGTTGTCAACACCCTCTTTGGATTCTTTGAAAACTTATGAACCTAGGGGGTCAATTGATAATTTATGGAAAAAACACCCAAGAGTTTTGTTCCAAGTTTATAACATAACAACTGATTTTGAAACAGTTCCTTCCATTGATTCTTATCATGGTTTGTTTTTGAAGGATATATCGTTTGATATTTTAACGAACTTATCGTTTAATCAAAAGGAAGCTTCTATTCAATTGTCAATTCTTGATTTGTTCTTTTCAAGAAATTTATTCACACCTCCAGGTTCATCTATTGATCAGTTAAGTATGATCCATCAAGACAATAAGTCGGGTGAAAACTCACCCCCATTATCAACTTGGAAAGTCGAAGATGTTGCTGTTGAAAGTATCTTGACAATGATTTTCCAATTACCAACTCCATTACACTATGAAATTTACTATTATACAGTATTAATTGCTTGTTGTCGTGAAAGTCCAGAATCCATCGCTCCAGTTTTCGGTAGAGCAATTAGATATTTCTATAATCATTTAGAAATGTTGGATTATGAATTAAAGATTAGATTTTTAGACTGGATGACAATTCAAATATCAAATTTCGAATTTAGTTGGAAATGGGATGAATGGGTTGACGATTCAATCAAATTATCAAAGTTGAAGTATCATCCAAAGAAAAATTTCATCAAAAATTTAATTTCTAAAGAAATCAGACTTTCGAATAAGAACAGAATCAAGGACAGTTTTGTCACCATGAAACCAGATCCAGATAATGAAGATGAAACTATTTTAATTCACTTGGGTGAATTCCATAAATATTTGAATATTTCGTTATTTTCCAATGAAGTCGAATATATCATAAATTATGATAGCGATGTATATGGATCTGATAATGAAGAGATAAAGAATTTATTGTCTGGGCTCATCCGTGAAAGGAAAGAAAGCATAAACCCATTGGCCATTTCACCACAAGAGGAATTGATATATAATTTTTCCAATCCTCAATTACCACTTAATGAAATTTCAAACAAGGTATATGATTTCATTATAAGTAATTGGAAACCCAATGAAGAATTTAAAGACTTGATTTCTTCTATTTTAGAAGAAGCATCAAATGTCGAAAATATTAAACCAGAAAAATTTTTAATAAATTTGATATTCCAAACGTATGCTTATATTGGATCAAGATCTATTTACTCGATAGTCAGTATATTAAGCCGTGATGTCAACAAGTTGAAGTTCATCAGTGGTGTTGATATCAAAGAGGAAGACTACCAAATACCTAATGAGTATAAATTTGAAAAATTAGACTTAAGTGAGGAACAATTCAGTGAACGCCAGAATTGGGTAATTGAATCCATTTTTAGAATTTGGATCCACCAGCCCCAAGTATCATTTTTGATTTTAGAATATTTGATTGAATTTGGTATTTTAAAACCAAATTACTTAATTGAGAAATCCTTAAACTTGGACTCTAATTTAATTATTGAAAATGTTTCATGTATGGAATCGGTCAATAGAATTTTAAGTGTAAGTTCTAAGAATGAGGAAACCGAAGAATTCAAGGATTCAATTTTACTATTATTTAAATTGATTGTTGATAACTTGAATGCCATTGTGGAAGATAAATTGAAATTAGAAGATCCAAGTAATGAGCAAGTTAAAATCATTAAAACTTTCGAAGAAGAGCAAATCCAGGATGAAGGATTGATGAAGAAGATTGACTACCAATGGTTATTTTACGAATATAGAGGCTTATTAAAAAGTTATCTAAGAAAGTTTGTTGATTATAACAGTAAATATTTTGATGATATTACTGAAGTTATAAATAAAATTAAAAACAACTCGGTCAAACAAGACGTTTTAGAATGGATCGAGGAGTCAAAAATATAAGCTTTCTTTGTAATTATGTATATTAATTAGATTTAATAAAAGTACTATAGTAGAAGTGAAGGTTAGCAGTGATTTTTGTAGATAAACTGCGAAAAAACGCCAAAAGCTTTGAGATTGCGACAGATTTAAAAAAAAAAAAATTCATCAGTTGATCAATTGAAAATTGAAAGATCTCTTTTATAGAAAGGAAAACTATTTAACATGTCTGAGCCAGATACTTTAGCCATAGAGACCAACAATCTTACTTATTCATTTAGCAGTAGTAAGAAAATTGGGTTAGAAAATATCAATTTGAAGATTCCATGGGGGAGTACCAATTTATTGATTGGACCAAATGGAGCTGGGAAATCGACATTATTGAAGATATTAGCCGGGAAGACCTTGATTAAAAAGGGTTCCTTAAAGATAGGAGGCTTTGATCCATTTGAGTTTTCGATCAATAGAAATGAGCAGCACAACTCTGATATTAATAATAATATTACATATCTTGGGACAGAATGGGCCGCAAATCCGGTTGTTAAAAGGGATATTCCAGTTAAGTTATTGATATCGTCTATTGGAGGAGACATTTATAATGAGCGTCGAGATGAGTTGATTCGAATTATGGATTTAGATCCGGATTGGTCCATGGCATATATTTCTGATGGAGAAAGAAGAAGGGTTCAATTGGTTATGGGATTATTGAAGCCATGGAAGTTATTATTATTAGATGAAGTTACTGTTGATTTAGATGTTATAGTAAGACTGCAATTGTTAAATTTCTTGAAAAAGGAATGTAAAGAAAGAAATTGCTGTGTCATATATGCCACCCATATATTTGATGGTTTAGGTAAGAAATGGTGTGACCGAGTGATTCATTTAAATAGTGGGAAGAAATTAGATGATATTGATATGAGGAATATTGAATTTTCAAATAATTTAGAAGAGGTTCAAGTAAGCAAACAAACCGGAGAAGATAATGGGACCCCTACCGATAGACCCATCAAGATCGGGTTAGCGGAGTCATTACATCCCTTAGCATTACGTTGGCTTTACGAGGACTTAATTGAGAGAGGATCAAGAGAAGAAGAAAAGATCAAGATGGCTCAAAGACACAACGATTGGAATAACGCTAGAGACGGTAAGTATTTCGATAACGAATCCAAATTATCGGAATATTTCAAAGCTACTAGAAAATACGAATGATATAGATAAAGGATATATATATTTTATATTTAGAAATCAAATTAAAGTAATATACAACGAAAAGAAGGTAAAAGGGCATGCAAGATTAATAGTCATTCATTATTAGGATGGATTCAGTTAGAAAAATTTCTTTCTAATTCCAAAAATTTAATAATATCTTTTTGGTTATTCAAAAACTGACCCAATAACCAATTTTGATATTTTGAATCGATTAATTCTGATTTAGTATATTCAAAATCTAATAATTTTTCACTACTAGACACTTTTGTATCTTTTGGACTGAGTTTCCTTCGAATGATATTCTGGTGTCTTGCAGGAGATAACGGGGTGGATGGTCCTCTTTTAGCAGATGTTTGTAATTTAGGACTTACATCAAGTTTTTCTTTATTACTTTTTGTTAAACTGGGAATATCATTTTCGTTTTGAATTCCTAACCCGGTCATATTGCTTGGTTTAACGTGTATTGTCGCATGGGTGGGTGATGGTTCGGTGAGGGCCACGGTCAGAGACATTTCGATCTTGTTGAACTTACCACTGATTGCAAATCAAGGTCTTCCTATCAATGGGTATTAAATGGGAGATTGTTTACAAAAATACCCTAACCCTATTAATCTCCCCCTTCACACCCGTACACCAAAAACCCTCCGGCCTCTGCGGTACCGGTGTTTACCTTGATGCAAAAGAATACCCTAAAACACGGCCATATAAAGTCTGCCATTGGGACAGATCCAAACGATTCACCATAACCATGGAACCATCCAGATGCAGCACGTCAACGTCTGCTCGCAAGCCCCGGGACCAGGAGTTGGGCCAGTACATTGCCCGCCTAACGGGTACGGGACGAACCAGTGCAGCCACTGCCATTTACCAGGATAATTCAGAAGCGGTCTTCTACTTCAAGGACTACTTTCCCTCTTCCACAGGGCGCCTCAGTCACTAGTCAAGCCCAGGCCAAGTCCAATGGTCCAATCAAGACACTGATCGCATCCAATCAAGACACTGATCGCATCCAATCATTACATGCAATCATTAAATCATTACATCCATACAATCAAATCCATGCAATCATTACATGCAATCATTACATGCAATCATTACATGCAATGATTACTGTATAATCAATCCATAATGCATCCAATACATCCAATACGAAGATGAGAATACAAAAGACGTTTTGCAAATCACAAAATCAGTACTAAATTAGGTGGCATTTGCACTTTTTTTTTCAGTTTTTTTTTTTTTGAGTTTTTTTTCAAGTTTCGATGAAAATTTAAAAACCCCATGCTTCGCTTTGAAATTTGAAAATTTCTTTCGGATCTTCTTCTTCTTTTTCTTTTGTATTACAACAAGAATTACTATTACAATGTCTGACGAAAGAACTTTTATTGCTATTAAACCAGATGGTGTCCAAAGAGGTTTGATCTCTGCTATCTTAGGTAGATTTGAAAACAGAGGTTTCAAATTAGTTGGTATTAAATTAACCCACCCAACCGAAGCCTTATTAAGAGATCACTACGAAGATTTACAAGAAAAACCATTCTTCCCATCTTTGTTATCTTACATGTTATCCGGTCCAGTCTTGGCTACCGTTTGGGAAGGTAAAGATGTTGTTAAACAAGGTAGAGCCATTTTAGGTGCCACCAACCCATTAAACTCTGCTCCAGGTACCATCAGAGGTGATTACGCTATTGACATGGGTAGAAACGTTGCTCACGGTTCTGACTCTGTTGAATCTGCTAACAAAGAAATTGCTTTATGGTTCAAAAAAGAAGAATTGGCTGAATACAAACCAGCTTTATTCGGTTGGATCTATGAATAAGCGATTTATATTTAACCCTTATCTATTCACTTAAATATATTCAGTTATTCATCTAACTTTTCCTTGTAGTTGATGTAAAGACGTAGAAACAGTACGTGGAATTGGGTGTTTTCTTTTTTTTTTTTTTTTTTTTTTGTTTTGTTTTATTCGGTCGTGCGCAAGTGCTCCAATATCAAAATTTTTGGTAGACACTGTATGCTTATACTGAAAAACAGTTGACTTAGCAGCCTTTTCATGATCAATTCTTGCAACAGTATTTGAATAGAGAGAATGTCGGAGGGTGATTTGTTTGATATTCCTGATTCTAATGATTATAAACATGACCAAGGTAACGGGGACCTTCTACTTGATACTAACAATGATATTAATATGAACGATTCCACCCATCAAGATGATATGGAATTAGATAATAATCAAGACGATGAAGATGCAAAGAACGAGGACGAGGACGAGGAAGAAGAAGAAGAGGAGGAAGAAGAGGGCGAGGAAGAAGAGGATGAGGAGGAAGAAGAGGGCGAAGACGAAGAAGAAGACGAAGATGACGAAGATGATGATAATGATAATGAAGATGGTAAATTTATGGACGCAGAAGAAAAGTTTACTGATTCTAAAGACGATATACCGAATGCTAAGCCGAGTGATTTGAATAAAGAAAAGGCAATTGATATAGATACTAAAGAAGACCAGAAAAACGATGAAGCAAAACAACAATTATCAAATAATCAAGAAGTGAACGAAGAAGATATTGAAATGGATGAAATAGATAAAAATGAAGAAGAAAACGGTAAGGCAGATGATAACGAGGAGCCCGAAAAATCCGAACAATCTAAAACGTTGACTCCTCTAGAATTCAGACAACAAACTATTACAAAGGCTAAAATTGCAACCGTTTTTGATATTGTACCTTCAGTTGCAATTCCTTATACTTCTCAATGCCATTCTCTTGCATTCACATCTGGCCCCAAATGGATATTAACCGGTGGTGAAGATGGTTTCATTAGAAAATATGATTTTTTCCAATCAATCGAAGGTAAATCTCCTTTAACAATGGCCCAAAGACATAATTTAGTAGATTCAATTACAAAAGCCGGGGTAATATCTTCTTATTGGGAAAATGAACAACCTTTAACCAAAAGTGAATTAATGAAATTAAACCCAAAATTAAAACAAAGTGATTTTATAACTGGCTCAGTTAGTTATGAACCTAAAATTAACCCGGTTTATTCTCTTGACGTTGAAAAAAATGGGTTTTGGTGCTTGTCGGGGTTATTATCAGGAGGTATATCTCTTTATACTATGATTTATAATGAAGGTTTCACTCACCATTATTTCAATCACGGCGAACGTAAAAGGTCCGGACCAACTTTAGATAATGGTCATAATGACGCTGTTTCAGTTATAACTTTAAATTCTGATGAAAAAAAATTCCTCTCTGGTTCTTGGGATAAATCAATTAGACAATGGGATTTAAACTCTGGTAAGTGTGTTACCTTATTTTCGGGGAGCTCCAGTCAAATTTCAAAAATTCAATATAGACCTCAAGGTTTAGAAGATGTTCTAATATCAGTTAATGAATCAATGGATAATTTACCTTCGGGCCTGATAATCAATCAGAGTAATGGTACCACTCAATTAAACCCCGATAATAACCTTTCATCTAAATTAGACAGTAATAATAATAATAGTGATGTTGATTCATTATTTGGTGATGATGATGAAGAAGATGACCTGCAAAAAGAAAAAGAATCTCTTGACAAACAGAACCCTTCCATAAATAAAACTCCCAACATAACAACTAAAACTTATTCAAATGATGATATATTTATGAGTTCAAGTGTGGACGGTACCATTAATATATGGGATGCTAGAATTTCGTCGGCTGTATTAAGAATTGGTTTATCTGAAGGAACACCTCCTTGGTGTATGTCGTCATGTTGGTCAAATGATGGTGAATATATTTATGCTGGTCGTAGAAATAGTACAGTCGAAGAATTCTCAATAAGAATGCCTCATAAAAGATCTCACACTGGTCAAAATAAAGATACTATGGTGCCAAATGTACTGAAATTATTACAATTCCCAAAAATATCTGGTCCAGTCAGTGCCATATCAACCATGCCAAATAATGATTTTTTACTTTGTGGTTCAAATGATAATATAAGATTATATAATTTGCAACTCTACGATTCAAATTCCTCAGCTTCAAACAACAAATCAAAACAAGCAACTCCATTTTTAATTATACCAGGTCATCATGGTGGTATATTAAGTCATTTATATTGTGATGAGACCGGTAGATTCATGGTGAGTGCTAGTGGTAATAGAGGTTGGGGCCATTCAACCTTTACAGATACTGTTCTCGTTTACGAAATCGACTTTGAAAATTAATAGCTAATTTTTTTGTCATGCTAATGACTTTTGTAACTTTATTAGACACTTCTATATAGATTCGAAATATAAGAAAAAGAAAATAAACGAATAATAAAACGATTAAAAAAAGCTTTAAAAAAAGCCTATACACAAATCAATTCGAAGATCACTTTTATGTAATAATGAATTGAATAAAAAAACGAAAAATTAAAAATTCAAGAACTAAAATAAGACCTCACCAGAGGAGATAAATAGATAATACAGAAGAATTGAATCATGAAAAATCAAAGGAGTTCATCAAAAATTGTTCACATTAAGGTGGACCATACACACCCTCTCGTATATTACCTAGTCCGAGTTGTCCCATGTGGAGACCACGATTTACCACGCCGTAAGTGGCGATATAATTGAAAAGTTTCCCCAAGTTGTTACCAACACCAGCTGCCATGTTCATACTTTTAGATGAAAGTTCATTAGTAATTTCATTGAGCGGAATTAACCTAAGAACTCTTGGATGGTTTCTGACTAACAAGAAATGTAATAAGAATCCTATAAGACCAATTGTAAAGCTAATTTTAGTAATATTGCTGAATAAGGAGAGGTTTCTATTCCGCTTCGTAACATCATGAGATTTGTTTTCATCACTTTCATGTGAGGGCACACTGAATAATTTTTTGAACAAAAGGGAAGAAGTTGTGACAATTTTTGTATTGATAGACGAAGAAGCGGAAGAAAGGCTTGATAACGAGGAAGACAACAGTGGGTAAGAACTATTCAAATCATCATCACACACTGAGCTCATTGAAGTGGCAAGTGATTCCTGTTGTTCAAAGATCCTTTGTTGCACACTAGCATCATACTTTGTTTGCAGAACCATTTCTTCATCCTGGCTCTTGATCAAGGCAGAAAGATCTTCTGGGAATTCCTGGTGGGTAGCATTTTCTGAGCTAGTAGATTTCGATAAAGCTTCCGATAGAGATCCACTTAATAAAGAATCATATTTCTCATTTTTTGCAATTCTATCAGTATTGATATCGGACGTATTCAAAAGAACGGAGTGTTTATTAAGATCATTAAACCATAACTTAAAAGTACGAGAAGTATTTTCCAACTCATTAATAGGATAGTCTTTGATTAATTCTTTGGTCTTGTTCAAAATCTTAATTAAATCAGCATCAGTTAAGTCGCTGAATAAACTTGCTGGTGATATTAAAGTATGCAACAAGTCAGCATCAACATTCGAGAAATCAAAGCAATCTTCATCTGAAGCAAGGATATGGGATATATTTAATTCCTCAAAAATCTTTTCTTTATAGTGTAACAAGAAAGAAACATAAATATATATATTTGCAAGAACCGAGTTCTGTGCAAGTGAAAAATCCCAAATTACAAGTAGATGATGTAAATTGTTGATATCATGACTGAAAAAAGTTAAGATAGATGATAGGGCTTGATAAAAAGTATAATCATAATAAAGTCCATCTGTAGCAATGTATATATTACTTGCTTGCATTAATAATCCGAAAAGTTTTGAGTCAATACATTCTAATAAAGTTGGAATCAATTTCAAATGATCAACAGAAAGATTAATGTCTGTAATCATGAAATCCCTCAAATGGAAAACACTTAGTTTTTCTAGAAGAAGAAAAGCCAATTCTTCATTTACTTTAGGTTGCGACTGTTGGCCATTATCATAACAAACCAACAATATAATACTAGCAATATCATGATATCCTTGATAATAATGTAAAGAAGGGTACTTCCTTAATACTTTGATTATTAGACTCATCAATTTTTTTCTTAACTCTTCAATATCAGAATTGGAATACATAGTTGTATAGGATTCAGCTTGGGATTGTTGCAGAAATGATTGGGCGTGAGATAATATAGTGAATGATCTTTGAATATCTAATTTTATTTGATCTTCATCCCGATGAGGAGGCAAATCATTGAAGTCCAAGTCTTCAAGTAGAAAAGAAGCGCTTTCAGAAAGAGCCAATTTTTTCAGTGGTTTGATTGAAGAATCAGAAGCTGACATATAATCTTCAGCAACATTAGAATCCAAATCAACCGAATCATCTTGATTCTGCTTTAAACCCAAAAGAATTGGCCAAACTTTTGATCTTATACGATTATTTATCAAGCCTTCTGTAGACTGCAGATACTCAATTAAAATATCCTCTTGTTGGTTGAGTAACGCTTCTTGTAAAGTTTTTGCTTTCAAGGATTTAATAGTATTACTTAAAGGAAGGTATTCACTATTATAAAACGATTTCCCCAAATTCTCAATATCCATATCCACCCAATCAGGGTGCAGCTGGTTTAAAAGAGTGCTGTTGGAGGATGCAGTAGCAGGCATGAGGTTAAATAGAAAACGAAATTCTTAGTCAACAAACAAGCAATCGTCAACAAACAAAAGCTAAGAGTCAAAAAAAAAAAAGAAAGAGAGAGCAGAGAAGACTTCAAAAATCACCACGTACAACAAATTTCTGTTATGATCTAAAAAGCGACAAACTTTAAAAGGAAACGGAATAAGAAACTAGTTCTCTCTGATAAGCAAAAGTTGTCATAAAAAAACCAAACAATATAATACCAGACAAAATGAAAACTCAACTCGCACTTGAAAACAAATATCTGCTAATTGAAGAATGGGGTAAGGAAACACCTAAGTTTGAGATGATTAAACTTTAAATTGTGTTATCAAAGAGCCTGAGGACCCGAGCAAAAATCAAAGACGACAACACCGGAAGTGGCAACCAGCAAATTGCGCTAACAAACTCAGCGATTAAATATAAATTTGATGGTCGAAAGTACCAAAGGTAATCTAAAACTAAGATCAGGAATGTTCAAGAAAGTAATTGGTAGCAAAAAGTTTTGAATTATGGCGATAACGTTCAAATCTTCTGATTTCAAGTTAGCGCCCACAGAAAAACATCATCAAAAATCTCAAAAATGCCCTGATGTACGGATCTGTGATATCGGTTGCAATTTTATTTATTTATTTATTTTTGTATAATAATTTTGTGCTTAATTAACACGGTAGTATAGAGACTGGTCGTTTAAATGATTTCGTCAATGTGATGAAAACACAAATCAGTATGCTGTGTAGCTGTCCATATGGAAAACGAAGAAGTGAAGTAAGAAGAAAATATTATGAGAGAGTTATAAATATTGTTGTATATCCCATAAATTAGACATTAGTGATATTATAGTTTTAGCAATCAGCAAGGGAAATCAAAAAAATGGATTCTGTTAAAAGTAAAATTGTTCAATCTTTAATCCCAGGGTTATCCTCAAATCCTACATTAGTTGCTGTATTAGATTCAATTGTTCCCCATATTAGTTTGAGTACAATTATCAAACTTCTTCCAATCATCAAACCATTCCTCGGAGAAGAAGACTCTAATACTGCTCAGCCATTACTTGAAGCTCTACTCCAAAACGATAGTAAGAAATCCCACCAGGTGGAAAGTCACGAAGCAGAAGCTTCACAAGATCACAAGAGTGAAGTTAGTAAACTATATGACTACCTTTTCAAAAAAGAAGAAAACAATAAAAAAGAAGAGAAACCTTTGGAAGATTATACTCCAGAAGAGATTGTAGAAACACTTAAGAGCAAGAACAATGGAAATTCAGATAAGTTCAATGATTTTGTTTCCGACCATCAAGATGATATAAAGATGCTTTTCAAATCTCTTATAAATCACGGGGAAAATGTGAAACGTAGTCAAGGTTCTGATAAGCAAGTCAATTTATCCAGTTTTGCATCTCAACACGGTGACGATATATTAACCTTATATTCATCCTTTCTTCATTTTGGTGAGCACAGTGACGAATCCGACGGTGAAAGCCCCAAACAACAAACACCAATTAAGACCCCTTCTGATTCCGTTGATCAAATTGACTCCAAATTAAAAGAAACTAAGATTAATAACTAATCCTTCTATATAAAATGACGCTTTAATAAACGATACTAAAGAAAATGCCTGTACAAACGGAATTTATTAGCGTTTCTGTAGACGGAATTTACCCCGGCATTTTTTTTTTTGTTCACTGAATGATTGGACATAACTTTAAATACCCTCCCATTCCTTCTCTTTCCTACTACTTTGATTTCTAGTCGGATAGAATTATATTACAATGCCCACCTCAACTTCACTTGCTAAACTTTCTGCCACCGATATTGAGTTATTGGTTGAATGGAAAAATACTTACGAAGGACAAATTTCGAAATATCACCATATTTGGCTTCGTGACAACTGTCACTGTGATGAATGCTACTATGCTATAACAAAACAGCGCTTACTCAACAGTGCAGCCATCAGACCAGATATCCAACCAACTGAATTCAGAATTGAAGATGATAAGGTGATTATAATTTGGAATCAGGATAATCACCGCAGTGAATATTCAATCGATTGGCTTATTTGGCACTCATATAATCCTAAATTAATCCCAATTGATTCTAAAGTCAAGGGTGAAAAAGAGACTTTGCAAAGGGAGTATTGGGATGTTCAATATATCAAAGATCATTTACCCAAAGTCGACTTTGACCAAGTGATGAAGTCGTCAGATGAAACCGACCAAGAAGATGCCATTAAAGATTGGTGTTTGAAAATATGGAAACATGGATTTTGTCTTATTGATAATGTACCAGTAGATCCCAAAGACACCGAAGCCTTATGCGAGAAATTGATGTTCATAAGACCTACTCATTATGGTGGGTTTTGGGATTTTACTAGTGATTTAGCAAAAGCTGACACTGCTTATACCAACTTAGATGTTGGATCACATACTGATGGAACTTATTGGTCAGACACACCGGGACTTCAATTATTCCATTTGTTGTATCATGATGGTACTGGGGGGACTACTTCATTAACTGATGCATTTTACTGTGCATCAACTTTACGTAAAAAACATCCTGAATCATTTGAGTTATTATCGAAGGTGCCAATACCTGCTCATTCGGCTGGGGAAGAGAAAGTTTGTATTCAACCAGATATTCCTCAGCCAATTTTCAAACTTGATAATCAAGGGGAGTTAATTCAAGTTAGATGGAACCAATCGGATAGAAGTACCATGAATGATTGGGAGAACCCTCAAGATGTTTTGAAGTTCTACGAAGCTTTAAGAAATTGGTATCTGATTATTTCAGATCCGGAAAACGAATTCTTCTATCAATTGAAGCCCGGACAATGCTTAATTTTTGATAATTGGAGATGCTTCCATTCTAGAACAGAATTCACCGGTAAAAGGAGACTTTGTGGGGCCTATATCACTCGTGATGATTTTGTATCAAGATTGAAAATTTTAAATTTAGGAAGACAAGCTGTGTTAGATTCGATCTAGAAGTTTGTCAATGTGTCTATGTAGATTTAAGTAAAAGAAAAAAAAATTTATTCACTATATAATGTTACTTGTATGAAATTAAACAAAGAGAGGAATTTTATCCCAATCCCATGGATCATTGAATCTCAAACCAATATCTAATTTACTAATAGTATCGAATTCTTCTTTAGTCAAATCAAAATCATTAACATTCAAGTTTTGCAATAATCTATCAGGGTTACTCGATTTTGGAATGACAGCAACACCTCTTTGAGTAGCCCATCTTAAAAGGACTTGAGATGAAGAGACATTATGGTTTTTAGCAATGGCAGTAATATCAGCATGATCAAATAATCTTGGAGTACCAGCAGCTTTTGGATGATTCAATTCGATAAAGGATTGGGGACCAAAAGAAGAGTAACCGGTAATTGCAATACCTTGAGATTGAACGTATTCAATTAATCTTGGTTGTTGTAAGTAAGGATGATGTTCAATTTGTAAAACAGAAGGTTTGATTTCAGCTCCTCTTAATAAATCATTAATTAAAGGACCAGTAAAGTTAGAAATACCAATTGATCTAATTTTACCCTTTTTAACCAATTTTTCTAATGCTTTCCAAGTTTCTAAAAGAGGAACATCTTCATAGATAAACTTATCACCATCTCCACAATAGAAACCAGGAGGGTATTTTTCATCAAATGGAACAAATTTAAAGGCAATTGGGAAATGAATTAAGAATAAATCCAAATAATCAACTTGCAAATCACTCAAAGTTTTATCTAAAGCTTTTTCAACATTATTTGGGTGATGGAAACTATTCCAAAGCTTAGAAACAATGAATAATTCATCACGAGCAACAAGTCCTTCATCAAGAGCTCTATTGATTCCTTCTCCCACCTGTTTTTCATTACCGTAATCTTCAGCACCATCGAAAAGTCTATAACCAACTTTAATGGCATTATAAATTTGATCTGCGCATGAATCATTATCGACTTTCCAGCAGCCAAACCCGACTGATGGCATTTCGTATCCGCTTGAAAGCTTAATTGGTGCGTTTCCTGACATATTTATTGGTTTCAATTAATTTAATTAAAGATACCTTTTTCACAACTATCTTTTCAAAACTTTTAGCAAAGTATCCTTTATTTATATACTTCGCGGTCTTGCTCCTAATTTCCGCTCGTGGTTTTGCAATACACCGAAAATTCAAGCAATAACTACTCCAATTGTTTGCGCAATCAATGGAATGATCTAGATTATGCCTGTATTCCCTGTATCTACTGATTAAAATGGTTATATAAAGCCTGGCAATAATGCATCCCCCACAAAAATTTGTCTCGAGATTCTGTCTTAAATTTTTTTTTTTTGCAAAATCTCAAATTGTACCAAGGTTACACTAGTATGAACGGCTCCTGTACTAACTCATTGGGAAGTATTTTCGACTACGGATACCCCCTCAATCGCTCAATTGTTCCTGGACAATACTTTTAAAACAATTGTCGTTGTAATCATGGAAGAATTGCCTTGTCAGCCAACGCTAATGGGAACGACCTTCCTTCATATGTGGGGCCATTCCCCCCAAACTTTTCAGATTGTGCGATTTCGATGCAACCTGCAAATAGCCGTACTGTAAACTGTAAAATGATCTACTCACGTGACTGTGTCGAAGATTTTGGATTTTTATGACATGATGACCTGAATAGGAATCTGCGACACGAGTCTTTTTTTGACGAAGTATCAACTACTGCATTTGGCATGTTTCAAAATAATGAAAACATCATCGAGATTTATGATCAAAATTTCGTTTAACGAACCGTTCACTTCTTACCAACTCACAATCCGATAGTCGTAAGCTGATAGAGTGTTTGTTTGTTTACTATTCGCAAAGTATTTGCAGTTATTGATTTATCAGTGGTGTTTTACTTGAGAGTCTATTGATCTACGAAACGAAAAAGGCAAGATATGTCCCAGATACCTTTATTTTTAAAGATTAAGCCAAGCAGTGCTGCCTTGGGATCGGTGCTGGATAGTTACAGTGAAGTGGGCGAAGAATCGACTAAGGTATTCACACAACTCTCAGATAAAGCCATCCAATTTA
Organism: Hyphopichia burtonii NRRL Y-1933; assembly: GCF_001661395.1. NCBI lineage: Eukaryota > Fungi > Ascomycota > Pichiomycetes > Serinales > Debaryomycetaceae > Hyphopichia > Hyphopichia burtonii. Next base: position 1,605,523 of record NW_017963730.1, read on the forward strand.
ATAATGAAAATTATGATTTTGAAAGAATCTTCACTGCTGAGTTTAGTCCAAATGAATTTAGTAAATACGTTGACAACGACGAAAATCAATCTTCGTGTTATATTTTCATGGGTCCTACATCCAGTGGGAAAACAACAACCATCAAATCATTGGTATTTGACAAAATAAAACAGATTGAACCAAAAGACCCAGTTTCGGTGACGGCCTTTGAAGTAAGTGATAATAAATTCTACTCCGATTTATTACAAAATGATAAAACCAAGACCAAGAAGTCATTTCTATCTTCAGTTCCAATTGAATCTCAATTAAGAAAGGAAAGATTACTAAAACCAAAATTAGCTGAAAGCTTATTACATAAAGTTTTCAATAGAAGGGTAACTCAAAAAACTTCTTTCAATAATGAATCTTCAAGGTCATGCTTGGTTTTAACCTTCTATTCAAGAAACAATACCAAGAGAGTTACTTATATTGATTTAATGGGAAATGAAAAATTCGACAAAGCAGTTCCTTCAGCAAACATATTTGCAAATATGAACATGAGTTCAATCACTCAATTATTAACTAATAGTCCTAATAATCCTGCTTTGATAAGATCTTCTAACAGAATCACCAATTTAATATTTCGTAACCAGAAACAACGTGGAACTATTAAAATAATTCTTACTTTAGATCAATATGGGGATTATAACCTTACAAAATCAACTCTTAATAACGTTGCTCATTTGATAAAAAGAGCTAAAATTGATAATACTCAATCTAGTGATGAAAATGTGTTAATGAATGCCCCAAATCTTACCTTACCAAATTATGCTAGACCAACTGCTTCGAGTTCTCCAATTTCAAGTCCTCCAAAACTATCTAGTATTCAAGGTATTGTACCAAATCAATTGAAGAACAAGCGAATTCTTTGTACCGATGGGTCTCCAATGTTAATGTTTACTTCAACCCCAGCTGACGATTTACCATCGAAAAATGATTCCATTGCTCTTGATCCAATCATAAAGCCAACTTCGGGTGTTTCTCCTATATCCAAAAAGTCTCACATTAAAACTCCAACAAGATTCAAAGTTCCTCATAATAAATCATCAGCTGTTGCCAATAAATTAACCGCTAACTTTTATGAAGTCCAAATTCAAAACTTGAAATCAACGGTACAAGAACTCGAATTAAAGAATCAACAATTACAAAATGATCACCGTAAAGTCATTGAGGTTCTTACTCGAGAAAAACTCGATTTGAATAATGATTTGATTAATTTTAAGAAAGATCATGAGCTCGAAGTAAATTCTATTAAAGAGAAATTGAATGAATCTGATATAATCATAACCAATAATAAAATTTTACTTCAACAAAAAGATCAATTAAATGAAAAAGTCAATCAATTTCAAATAGATCTTTCTAACTACAGAATAGGCCACAATAATTTGAATCAAACAATTCTCAACTTGAAACTAAGTATCGAAGCCCTTAATGACAAAAACAAAGGAATAATCGATTCTAAATCAGATTTGGAAACGGAGTTGGAATCGCTTAAGAAAAAACTTGATGAAGTAGAAATGGATAATTCAGTTTTTAAAGCTGAATACCAAAGAATTGAGGCAGAAAATGAAAGCTTCAAAAAGCAAATCGAATTTTTGAAAGAGACTAATGATTCGAATTTGAAAGAAATTAAAGAAGAACTTGCTCAACAGTTCCAATTGTTACGTGAAAGAGATGAGTCTATTCAACAATTGACCAGTGAAAATGAAAGTTACGTTAAGGTAATTGACGAGAACAACTCTACGATCGATAGTCAAAAAGATATGATAACTTCTTTAACCGAAGAAAATACTAGTCTTAGTGAACAAATTGACCATCATAAATCCGAGAATGATATTTTAACTCGGGAATTTAATGAGTTGAAATTGACATCCTCCAGAAAATCAACGGAGTTATTGTCTTTGATTGATGAAAAAGATATTCTTCTTGAATCCAAGGATGGCGTAATCGAATCTAAAGATAAATTGATTCTTGAAAAATCTACCGAATTTGAAGAACATAAGGTTGAATGCAGTTCAATGATATCTAGTCTTAACGATGAAATAGCTAACAAAAGTGAAGATCTTAATGCCACAAATGAAAAATTAGTTCTGGTAGAGAGTGAACTTGATACTTTGAATTCTTCTTATCAAGAAGTATTAGCAACTTCCGAAGAGCTCAAGTCTGAAAATAAAACGATCGTTGATAAATATAATGACTCACTTAAAGAAAATGAAGAAGTAAGAAATGAAAATAAACTTATCAACAGCAAATACAAGAATTCAATAAAAGAAATATCTTCATTGAAGAAAGATATGAAGGGAAATGTTGCTCAAGTTACTGAAAAATTTAATAAGTTACTGAGTCCCGACAAGCCTATTTCTTTATCCAGTCCTCTGTTAAATCCATTTTTAGATCCATCTCCGGGCTCCAAGTTTGACGCCACGAAAGATATTTTCAGTGATAAAATTGAAAAACCACACTTTAACAAGCGCATGAACTCAAGTACAAATTCAAGTCCTTTAAAAAATTCTAATACCCCAAATTATAAAGGCTTGGTTCAAAACTTAATGGCAGAGAAGACTTTGAAAAGAAAAGCTTCGAATAATAGATCTAAGGATAAGTTGGCTAAACACAGTCCAACTAAGTAGGTTTCAATACTTTAATTTTCTTTTTTATGTATTTAGCTTTGTTTAATATAATAAGACCAACTCTACAATTATATAATTTGAACGTTTAATTTATTGAATCATTTATAACATCTTTTATTTCTTTTAAACTCATAATATACAAGAAGGTGATTTAAATCAAACGGTCCTTCTGTCGGTCATAAAACGGGCAATTGGGCCCAAACCAGTAATTTCAACAGTTTTTTCAAACCAACCTAATAACAAACCACCTTGTTTGGCACCAAATGGAGTACTCATGTTTTTATATAAATATTTCACCAAAGTATCTTGTTGATCACTATCTAATTGTTTTATGAAATTTGATAAGTCATTAGCGTTATGATTATTTCTAATGGAAATCAAGACTTCGAAAACGGTCTCTGCGTGTAAAGTTTTGGTTTGTTCGTCAGCAACATATGGTGGATTGTCCAAAACCAAAACCAATGCTTGTAAGAATTGACCCAGTGATAATGATGATCTAACTTGTTTGGATAAGGCTGCTATTTGATCATAGGAGGTGGCTGGCAAATCCGGTATTAAATCTTCTTTAGATAAGTGATTTTCTGGTTCCAAAGCGTCAATATCAATTCTTCTCCAATCTTCCATTATATAATGAGTTTACTCGAATACACTATTTGTTTTAATTGATTAATTCAACCTTCTAGCTTACTTCGAATTGTTGAATAGTTGTTCATAAGAATCTTTGATTATTTGTTCTATAGATATTTTTTTAGCACAAGGCCCGTACACCGTGATTAATTACTGCAATCAGCTTAAGAATCACAGGTCTCCTACATAGAACGGTTCCTACGAGTATGAAAAACAAGGAGAATTGACTCGGGCTGAAAATGTGGGTCCCCTCGAGGAGCCGGGTATCAGATAAATCAAGAATAATAATAATAGAAAAAGAAGAAAGTAAACTCTGGAGTAAAATGTACGGACATTTATTATATAATACTAATATACAAAGACATGAATCAAGTGAGATCACTTTTCAAGTAAAGTGAACTTCACTAAAGGACAAACTGGTCATTTAAGCGAAGAACAAATGCATTAATAGGAGTCGTAGACGTGTTTATACAGAAGCAGTAGGGAATCTATTTCTTCTGTTTTTTAGATGGTTCAGTATCTTCATCACCTTCATCGTTAGTGCTGGCAGCGGTGCTGGTGAGTTTTGCCAGATAATCGTCTATCCATCCTAAGGCTTTCAATTTCAAATCACGAGAGTCAACCACTATAACAACAAGACCATCACTGCCTACTTCATATTTGATATGGCCATCATTAGGAATGGCAATGGCCTCATCAAAGCTATCAAAGAAAGCATTCATAGCGTCAAAGCTTTGAATGTTATCCAACAATCTTTCATCCATATCTGCATCTGGAACGTCAGGAGAATTAATGATTATTATAACCCTCATTGGGTGGTCTAATTCTTCTTGTTCAAGCTCGGTGGCACTTGGTGGATCTATAGGGTCAGACATTGTGGATTCCTTGGATCTAGTTTCTCTTATCTGACAGGATTACTTCTATTGAAGAATACCGAAACCGAAGAGTTTGAAAGAAAAAATTAAAAATCAGAAAAATCAAAAAAAAAAAAGCTCATTACTGAGAACTGCACATAAATTGAAAAAACTACAAAACTCAATTAAAGATTATAATGACGTATAATAAAAGCAAGAGTATTAAACAAGGCCAATCAGCTTATTCAATATGATTGTTGAGAAGAAGAAATTTAAATAAAGACAAACTAAAATCCATTTACGTTTTCATAATTTCGTTGAACGATCAGATGAATCTGTTGTTAGTTAAGAAGACCATTCTTTGAATTGGTTAATCAAACCCTTGGTGGAATCATCATGAGTAGAGACTTTTTCAGTAGTATCTAATTCTTTACCGATAACCTTGGCCAAGACTTTACCTAATTCAACCCCCCATTGGTCGAAAGAATTGATGTTCCAGATAGCACCTTCAACAAAAGTGAGATGTTCGTAGTAGGCAATTAAAGCACCTAAAGCAGCTGGGGTGATTTTTTGGGCTAAGATGGAAGTAGTCGGTCTGTTACCAGAGAAGACTTTGTGAGGAATCAAACCACCTTTAGCACCTTCAGATTCAACTTGTTTTTCATCTTTACCAACCATTAAAGCTTCAGCTTGAGCAAAGAAATTAGAAGCCAACATTCTTTGGTGTAAGTTATTTTCGATTGGGTTATGAGATTGAGCAGCCAAGATGAAATCAGCTGGGATTAATTTAGTACCTTGATGAACCAATTGGAAGAAAGAATGTTGAGCGTTGGTAGCAGGTTCACCGAAAAGGATGGTACCAGTTTGATAATTAGTAAAGGCATTACCTCTAGTGACCGATTTACCATTAGATTCCATTGATAATTGTTGTAAATAAGCTGGGAATCTATGTAAGTATTGATCAAATGGAGCAACCAAGTGAGTTTGAGCACCATGGAAATTATTATACCAAACAGATAATAAAGCACCCAAAACTGGAATATTATTTTCCAAAGGAGTTTCAACAAAATGTTGATCTAAAGCTTCAGCACCTTTTAAAAAGTCGTTAAAGTTATCAAACCCGATATAAATGGCAACAGAAAGACCAATGGCAGACCAAACGGAGTAACGACCACCAACCCAACTTTCGAAACCAAACATATTTTTAGTATCAATACCGAATTTAGAAACTTCTTCAGCGTTAGTAGATAAAGCGGCAAAATGTTTAGCAATATGGGCAGAATCTTTAGCAGTATCTAAAAACCATTTTTTAGCAGAGTTAGCATTGGTGGTAGTTTCAGCAGTGGTGAAAGTTTTAGAAGCAACTAAAAATAAAGTGGATTCTGGGTTTAATGGTTTTAAAGTTTCAGCTAAATGAGTACCATCAATGTTTGAAACAAAATGAACGTTTAAGCCTGGCTGAGAGTAAGCTTTCAAAGCTTCAGTGACCATAACTGGACCCAAGTCAGAACCACCAATACCGATATTAACAACATCGGTGATTCTTTTACCGGTGTAACCGGTCCATTTACCAGATCTAACTTCATCTGAAAATTCCTTCATATGTTGTAAAACAGAATCAACTTCTGGAGCAGTATCTTCACCATCAACCTTCATTGGTTTCAAAGATCTATTTCTTAAAGCAACGTGGTAAACAGCTCTACCTTCAGTAGAGTTAATGGGAGCACCAGCAAACATTTCATCTCTTAAAGCTTCAACCTTAGCATCTTTAGCCAATTGAATCAAATGAGATAAAATTTCGTCATCAATTAAATTCTTAGAAAAATCAAATAAAATTTTAGAATCGTCAAAGTTGGCAAAGGTCTTTGAGTATTTTTCAAATCTTTTTGGATCTTTTTGGAAAGCTTCAGCAACTTTGAAGTCTTTCCCAGATTGCTTGTAAAGCTTTTCCAAAGCTTGGTAGCTTGGTAACTCAGTAGTCAATTTAAAATCAGAGTAAGTAGCCATTGTAATTAGAATGGAGTTAATGAAATTGTTCAATATACAAAAAAGGAGAGAAACTAAAAAATCCAATTTTTTCCTTTTTTTCGCTAGTGAGGAAGTTGTGGTATTTTATATAGGTTAATAATTGCGAACTGATGGATTTCAGTCAAACGGAGTAAGCTTAATAAGCTTGCAAAGGGAAAAAAAACGTTCTGGAGGGAATTTACTAGCAATTTGTCCAATAATGTGTCGGTCAAGACTTGTGCGAGAAAAAAACTCCTCTACGAAACAACCACCTGACCGTGCTAACCACACCACTACGCGGTTGATCCGTTCCAGCACCAGTTAACCATGGCAATTGCTGGGAAAATGCCCTAAATGCCCAATGGCCCTTGCTTCCCGGGTGCTCCTTACATCTATATGCCGCTCTTAGGGCTCTTTTTGTAGTTTTCGGAGCTGGCAATATGTTCAAAGTGAAAAATATGAAAAAAAAAAAAAAAAATGGAACCAAAATAAATACAACGAAAAAGTTGCACGGGTTTGTTTTTTTTGGGGGGGCGGAAAGAAAGTCCGCACTTTTAATCCTAGTAGAAAGGAAAAACAAGACCAATGTCCAGCATATCATTCAATACTAACGGTAGAACCATACAATACTCGCGGCAGAGGATTAGCAGTAAGCCATCATATTAACCAAAGAATCTTTTTCAGCCAATAGCCAATTGCTTTGATTGGACGTATTTGCACCCTTTTTTTTTTTTTTGCGTTTTGCTCACAGAATGTCGGCCCTTCCCTCTAAATGGGCATCGGAAGAAACAGAATCTCCTTCTAAAGTTGTTGTGAGTAGGAAGTCCAAGCCGTTGGCCAGCAAATGGGCAGATGACGATGCTAAGGACTCGCATGCTCCAGTGGTTAGCAAAACGTCTAAACCATTAGCCAGTAAATGGGCAGATGACGAAACTGAACCAAGTGAAAAGACCAATTCCAGACAAAACCCCCATTCCAATAAGAAATATTCCAATAAACACAATAACAAGCATTCTGCTACCAAACACAGAAACATTAGAGACCGTTTTGCAGCTCCCAATGGCCCCAGTGGCAAACATTATCCCTCACCCCCATCTACTGCTGGACATGAAGAATTGGAGGAGGACAAGCAGGAAAGTGAAAAACCAGAGTTGACGCCGGCCGGGAAAGACTTTGCCTCCAGATTGGGGCTCAATCCTGGTTCCCACTCCAAACAGGGGAAACCCCATTCGACCAAAAAAATTCCACACAAGCAAAGGGAGCAGAAAGATGACGAGTGGGAAAGTGAAGAAGAAGAAGAGGATAAAGAAGCAGGAGGTGAGAACGAGGAGGAGCCATTGCCACCCATGAGTGATGCAGCCCAATCATTTGCATCCAGATTGGGTATGAAACCTGCTTCGTCTGGTCTGGGTGGTAAAGACAATCGCAACGACATAACATCCAGATTGTCACGTACATCCCTTAGTGACGAGAAGAGACCGCCCGCAAAGCGGGAACCGAAAGTTCGATACCAGACCCCTCGACAAAGAAAGGAAGAGCTTCAAAGAGAAGAAGCCCGCAAGAAGTTAGCTGAAAAAGCGCTTCATGAACAACAATTACAAGAAGAAGTCAAACAAATGTTTGAAAAACTAGAAGACAAGTCATTCAATTGGGCGGACTTGGAAGATGAGTAATTCCTGTAACATTAGTATTATAGAAGATTTATCGTTTTAACAAGTACATTTGTAGATCTTCAACTATCTTGAGCCGCGATCTTGATATACGGTGTGCGAAGAGTTTAAAAAAAAAAAAAAATAAAATAAAAAAAAAAAATAAAACAAAAGGTAGTTTTTTTTTGACTACAGGATAAAAATATATCGTAAGTTTTCCTAAAAACCAAGGTCAACTAGTGGATTCAGACTTTTCGGGTTTCATTTAGCATTGAATACAAACATTTTTCAGGAAGAATGATCAGGTGCGGTCCAATGGCACGGTTAAATCGTGGAGTGGTGGCAAACTCTCGCTGCTTTTATGGATCGTGGGGTAATGAACCCTCTAGCCAAAAACATACTAGTCTACATTATAGACCATATCAATCGAGTCCCCACCGATATAATCCGGAGTATGAAAAGCAGAAGTACGATTATCTAATGAGACAGCAGTTGGTTAAAAATACCATACAAAATAATCCCAACTTCATAACTCCAGGAGGTCAACTGTTCCAGAACAATAATGGACTACCGTTCAAGACCATCTTGATGCTAATAGTGACCTCCAGCTCTTTGACTATGGCAGGATACTTGCTCTGGCAAATTGACCAATTAAAGGATCAAGTCGAATCGGGCAATGAAGGTGACATTACCACAAAGTCAATCTTCTTGCCAATATGGTTGAATTGTAATTGGATATATGTATCAAGGTATAGGTATCCTGACCATATCTATTATTTTGATCCCGAGTACTTTGAATATCTCCAAACCGAAATGAACCAGTTGAACTCGGAACCTGGAAAAATCTCAGATAAAGATAATTACCTAAAGCTCTTGATAACTGACAATATTCAATATAAGGTGCTTGAAACCGCGTCCATCCAATCATCAATAAGAGAGATCTTTGGCTTGCCCATCAATATAAATCAAAGCTCCAATTTTGATATTTGGGTAGAACCTAAGCATCCAACCATTTCTGGAATAAGATTCGATATTGAATTGGATAAGTCGGAAGGGAAAACTAATTACGTCATCAGCCCCCATTGGAGTATCAAACTGATCAATTTCACGACGATCATTAGTGACTTATTAGTGGCGGCCGGTTTGAAATTAGACCGTCTAAATACATCAGAGGCACAAGCCAAAACCCACGAAAGAGGAAGTGGAAGAGTACACGAAGTTCCGTTAAACGATTCAAAGAAGCTAAGGAAACATAAGCATCCCACCATGCATAATCTAGATAAAGACTATAATGTCATTTACACTGGTAATTATGTCATCACAGATAATAACAACTTGAAAAAAGGTATAATTGAATATAAAGGTATCATTGACTTTGATCATCTCACCATAAATAGGGGGGTCAAGATAATTGAATTGAACCTATGTATGAAGGAATCCGATGGTAAGAGTCAAACAACTTATAAACTTATATAAGAGTAAATAGCTGAATAGATAGCGTTACCCCGGATTTTCCACTTCTGACCTCCGTACCGCGCCTTTATTTTTCACCTTTTTTTTTTTTGTTTTTTAATTTAAAACTCCTGCGGAATCCCTCGGCGGAAAATTGAAAAATCAAGACAAAAGCATAAATCATTCCCCAGCTGAAAAATTAACCGTAAAACCATTCTTTATCGATTGTGAGTCTGGAGAAGCTTGGACCCTTGAAAGTTGTCACAAAGAAACGAATCGCTCATTTGATATACACTGAGAATGCCAAAGATACCTTCACAGGGATCAAACAAAGATCCTGTTTCTAAAAAGAGAAGAACTGGTGGTAGCTCAAATGCCCATTCAAAAGATTTTTTGGAGACACCTACTGGATTGCAGTCAGCTAAACAGGTGGAGACTTCCCGTGATAACAGAAGATCAGGTCAAGCCACTCGAACATTGAAAGCCTGTGAGTCATGTCGAAAACAGAAAGTTCGTTGTATCAAGTATGATAACTCAAGAGTTTGTGTTAGATGTTCGTATCTTAATAAACCATGTTCATTCGAGCCTGATTCAGCTTTTGCAAATGTTGGTATTAGCATGACCCCGACCACTTCTATGGCAAGTGATAGTGGAGGCGAGTTGCGAAGCGGGAATAATGAGTCGATGAATAATACAAAACTTGATATGATTTACAATGGTGTTAACGAAATTCTAAAAAGATTGAACCAAGCTGGATCAAATTCTAGCTTAAATATAACAAATCCATCACATTCTGAAATATCCAGTAATGATGCTAGGTTGCTATTGGAAGCAGCAAGCTCAATGAAGAAATCTTCCGTTCCCAGTACTCCTCATGCACCGGTTCCAGTAAGTGCATCTGCTTCTCATATGGTAGAAAATCGCCAATATCCCTATAGGTTTCCCTCACCGCAGATATTTCAACCTACATCCAAGAACGATATCATTGATAATGGTCCATTAGGAGACGATTTCGAAGATATAACCGGCTCATTCAAATGTGCGTCGGCATCTTTAAAAACGAGTCCTTTTTCATTCATTCATAACCAGAACCATTCTAATACTCATCTAACACCTTACCCAATTTTGAGTTTATTCAACTCGTTAAATCCACTGCTTTCCACAAGGAATTATTTTAATACAAATGATGACGTTATTAGTATGGGGATATTGAGTGTAATGGAGGCAATAGATTTGATCGATGACTTTCGTCGTAATTATGGTAGATGGGTTTCATTTCCTCTGAGCATTCCAACAGGAGTTTTGATAGAAAGAATACGATTTAAATCTTCATTCCTTTTAACAACTTGTTTGGTACTATCTTTAAGATATCTGCTCAATGAAACACCTTCCAATGGTAATTCAACGGAATTGAAAGATAAAAGAAGAACGTATAGTTTATTAATGAGACAGTTGGTTATAGATCTTGATAAAAGTTTATTAAAATATGCTTCATTTCAAGGAGTTAAAAGAAATGGTGGGGATATTGAATTTTTACAAGCTCTAGTTATATTATCTATTTATCTGCTATCGTTACTGTCAGTCATATCGGGAAACAAAAATGATGATGATTTGATTGGAGAATTTGATTTATCTGAAGTTAATTTAGACCCTTGGTATCTTTCAGGAATCGGATTGACTACCTTCATTACCAAATTGACTTATGGCTCTTTATTTAGAAGAAATGAGTCTGCTAGTGCTAATTCAGCAAAAGATGATCATGATGATATATTGTCCCCTTTCACCATATTATACGATGAACTTGATAGTGATGAATATCAGACGTTGACAATTTTAAGAATCTATAATCATTTGATTTTGGTTCATTTGATTAATTGTATTTTCAGTGGTAGAATGTGTGTTGTTGATGAAATCAGACTTAATTATTGTACCGCCACTTTGAGTTTACCTAGTGCCACCAATTTCGATGGAAGAATGGTTAGTGAAATTGAAATACTATTGGTGGCCTATAATTATATTCAAGTTAATATGAACTCCGGAGGAGTGAGAACTACTGACGAAATTGAAGCCAGTTTTGCTTCAGTGAAAGAAGAAATTAATATCTGGTATGATCAATGGGAGTATTTATTCAGTCAGCCTGCTTTGCAGTTTGTCGAATTGTGTTATCATTTTTGTCTGGTAATGGTTTATTATACCTACACTTATCGATCTTCATCGATAAAACTAAAACCCAATACTCAATTTTATGATCAAGATAATATTGAATACATCCTCCAGGCAGGTAAAGAACAATCCATCTACAAGATGATCCAACATGCCTACTTATTAGTCAAGTCCATTAATGTAATTGAAAATGATTCATATTTTGCATATTTATCGGATCAGATCCATTTTTGCTTCTACTTCAGTGCTATGGTTCTCGTTAAGTTGTTGAAACATATGAATGAATCCTCATTAATGAAAATATTGGATGTTGAACATGATGATAATTTTTACATTAATTCAGAGAATTGGCAAAGTATGCTAGATGACGTCCGACTCTTGTTAGAAAAATTTGGACGTATTGGTGGTGCTAACGAAGAAGACATTCTTATCAAATATAAAGTGAGTTTAGCTAGCTTGTTAGATGAGCTTTAGCCCCGGTAATTCATTGGATAACTGCTGGATATATTTGCTCTTACTTTAATCCAAAATATGGCAAAAAAAAAAACAATAAGCTACTGGAATCATAAGAGGTCTTATGAAATGTTACTCAAAAATAATTCAGCTGCTCGTATTGTTTTAAAGGGCCCTGTTACCCTGATGGCTCATGACAGACTGTTTCTCAACAATTGTCTTATAACAATGCTAGCATCATGAAATATGGATCAAGGTCCAAGTTCACAGCCATTCTGAATAACTCTCACACGAGTTTAGTTTGATACCCATTCATTTATAGCACAGATACAATCTTCAACTGACCGCACTGTGCCCTCAACTTTCTCCCTCGAACTAGATTGAAGACCAGACTTAAGTGTCATGCCAAAACTAAGTTTGTACCAGTAGAATAGTCTCCGGTTAGAGGCTCAGATAGATAGTATGTGAGGGCTGGCTGGCAGTGCGCATGCACATTGAACAAAAAATAACATAGAATTGGCCCTGGATGCGAAATACATAGGAATATTCCTAAGATGGAGGAATGATAATGCTTTTTTTAGTTACAGTTGGTATTGTTTATAGTCTATGATTACAATAAAATATTCTCTCTTCTATTTAACTTTTGTATATTGTTAGCAAATAGCTTAAAATCGTAACAAAAGAAAAAAGGACAGTGAGAAATATAAATATATTTCTTATTGCTTATAGGACGACAGATATTCAAATTTTCATCTTTACAAAATTCTTGTCACTGAGTGAATCTTGTTATCGTTTTTCAGGGGGTTTTGTTTTGTTTTAAAGTTACCTATTATGCATACTTCTATTTTTTTAACCGTTTTTTCACTTGCTTTGGCACCAATTAAAGTTCAAGCCAATGCTTTCGATAATGTTAAATCTGATGTTGAGCAAGGTGTTTCTCAAGTGAAGGGTGGCATCAATACTGCTGTTTCTGATGCGAAATCTCAAAGCTGGTATGCTAATGCTAAATCAAGGGCAGATCATGTTGGTGATAGTTCGCTCAAATCAAAATTAGAGCATAATACCCATAGTGGAAACCGTTTTAAATCCTTTGCTGATGGTGTTAAGAGTACTCTCGATAGTGATTATAGTCATGTCACGAGTAGGGCTCATAGTCGAGTACTGAATTTTGGCAAAGATCATTCCAAATCCTCATCTTCAGGATCTTCTTCTAACTCCGGGTCTTCTTCTAAAGCTGGAGCTGATGCTTATGTTGCACCAGTTGGTGCACTCGTTGGTGCAGTTGCAGTTGCATTATTATAATAATAGCTACAACTTGTGTATTAATTTGAATAACTATTCATGTTTTATATTAATTGATTTTTTATATCAGAAACAAGAAATTACTTATTGTAGATGGCCCTTAAAATTACCTTCCATGTATTCTATGTGAACAAATGCTCTTTCCACCATTGGTAATGTTTCAATGGAATATTGTAATGCTTCAGCAATGTCATGGCAATCTTTTAAGTTTAAATCTAAATCTTCGTAATTGAATATAACATCAATTTCAACATTAACGTTATCACCAACATGATAGACTTTTAATGCAGTAATTTGTTTAATTGACTCAGCAAATCTATATGCTAAATATAATATAACTTGATAATCTAGGGGATCAGCAACTGCACCTGTTAAATTATCAATATGTTCATAAGCAGTGGCTGACCACGATGCAATAATATAAATAGATAATAACAAGGCACCTAAAGGATCTAACCACCAAATATTGAAAATAAAACCAATACTAGGCATTAACAATGAAACTATATTGAAAATAATATCCGTCATTGCATCCTGAGCCAAAGCTTGAACAGAACTTGATTTACTACTAGAACACCAAACCCAACAACAGATTTTACTGATAATTGTAATGGTCATGATTAGAACTGCATCCCAGCCTATTTTAACTGCATTACGATCAACAGCATCACTTAAAAACAATCTTTTAAACGATTCTTGACCAACTTGGAAAAATGCTAATATAATGATTATCGAGAAGATCAAAACACCTAATGGTTCTAAACGAGATCTCCCAACTGGGTAAGCATGTTGAGATTTTGCATTTTGAGCTGTCGATAGTCTATTAGCGAAAAAGATTATAAAAGTTGATAAGAAATCTAATATGGAATCAACTAATGAAGCAACAACTGACATGGAATTGGTCAAGATAGAAACAATAAACTTACCAATTAATAGAATAAAATTAATGAAGAAATTAACCAATATAGCGATATAAACATCATTTTGGTCAGTTTTTTCATCATATCCTAAGAATTTTGCTCCTTCGGTAATATTTCCTGGTAAATCATGGAACCTTGATTTTTTAGAATTATGAGTATTATAACTTTCATCGTTTGGTTCTAAATTTAAAGATTGGTATTTTGTATTATCTAAATCTAGATTTAACGGAGTTTCTTCATTAGCGAAATATTGATTACCATTAGGGATATTTTGATTATTTTCTGGTGTCTCATCATGAGGATCTAAAATGTCAAATCCTCTTTGTTGAAGATTTCCATAAGTACTAAGCATATTATAATGAATTTTACCAGCATCTAGAAAATTATCAATTTCAGTAAATCTTTCGATTAAATGATTTTGATCTTCGTAAAATTTTCTTAATTTTTTATTTTTAATTGATTTAACATCATTACGATAAGAAACCATCCAATTAGCTAAGCTTTTATAATTACCGATCAATTTTTGTGGTCTCAAACTATTGATATGAGCCAATCTTCTTTGTTGTTCTTCAATGTCAATTGAACAAACACTAGATGTGTCAAGAAAGCTAGTGTTTGGATGATGGTGTAAATCAAAAGGGGAATTTGGATTGGTCACACTATACTTGTTATTAAGAAATCTTTGAAAAAATGGTCTTTGCAGTGATGAATTTGCTTTATATGGGCCTCGAAATATATCACCGGCTGAAAAACGACGAGAATGGTCTAATGCTGCTGCAGCTTCCAAATCATAATAGTCATCTGACCCTGATCGAGTCGAATGGGCTCTACCTGAACGAGCTGAGTTGGCCGTATCTGATACGGTCCTGGGGCTTTTACCATTTGAGTCTGGCACTGTCCCCGGAGTCTGTGGTACATGATTCGGATGCTTACCTCCATTAATCACCGACCACAGAAGAGACTTTGGAATCAGGGCTCCAGAAGCTTGATCACCTTCATTAGTCTCTTTATCTCTTGAATTTCTAATGTCTCGATTGTCACCTTCATCGATGCTAATGTTCAAGCCCTTATTGTGGAATTGACTCAGGGTTTGTTCCAGTCCTTGGTTCCCACCGTTAGGATATCTGAACTCAGCTGGGTATGTCATACTCTTTAGTTAGAATCAATAGCTAATCTGCTAGCCAAACTTATTTAGATTTAAGCAATCTTCTGAAGTCATCCTTCTGTGCTAATCATTTTTTTTTTTTCAATTCAGGCTGAGTGCACAACGTTTCACCGGAGATGCTTTCAAAACAACAACCAATAGCTTTCCACGACGAGCTCTCACGAGCTCTAGCTAGTGAGGCATGTCGGACTGTCTGCTGCAACACTGGCAGAGTGCTGCTATTTGAGATTTGACAATTCGTGCTTTGCTTCCCATACCACTGAGGTTAGTTTTTGCAGTCAAATCGATCTCTAATCGTTTTCAGATAACCTGGTCCTCTAAAGCCCCGGAGAATTTTTAATTGTACAGCGTAAGTATAACTACCCATGATATCAGAATCGAGATTTAATAATCTTTTGCAAGAATATTTCTATCGTGGAGCCATCTTTGCCGATTATCATTGATTATGAACAATATCTGGTGTACCGGTGTGTGATTCAGCTGGTGTACCGGTGTGTATCCCGAACCCTCGAAGGAAGTGTTTGAGGGTAGTTACCCGGCGACACCTAAAAGTCTCATTGTAACTATAAAAAAAAAAAGATTCCAACTGAAAATTTTTCATTACTAGCTGTTTCATAGACTGTCTCATAGACTGTTTAATAGACTGTTCATATTATCAGGATGAATATGTTCTAATTTGCGGAAAGAGTATGTGCTTAAGCAACTGAAGGATTTTATTGCAAGTGTATTTTTGAAACTTTTTTATGATGATCGTTCTCACAACATTCTGTCCGGTGAATCCTGAGCCATGGATAAACAACATGCATCACCATCTGACCTTTACTCATTCATTTATGAATGAGCATGAATACCTTGCTAAAGATCTTTGTTTCTCTCTTATTGAAAACATGAAATACTAACTGCAAGTTTTAGATTTTGGAGAATTGTTTCGGTTAATTGGGACAAGATCGGATTTTGATGAGTATGTTTTTTTTACTTTTACGAATAAGATTCATTCACCGATTAGTTATTGTGATGAAAAACCTTTTTTTTTCAGTTCTGCTTCTGAACCAAATATTCTGAAGATAACCTTATACCAAAGCTCAATAACTGATTAATAACTAATTAGTTGAATGAAATGTTCATTTAGCGATTGATTTAGAATACTAACAAATAATAGTGTTTAATGGTTTATAATGATTTTAATACATGATTACGAATAAATTATAATGTAGATGTATTTATCAAGTTTAAATAGAGAAGATCACAACTTTACCATCAATACCAGCGGTACTAACTTGATTACCATGGTATAATCTTACGTTAGCAATGGTATTTTGATGAATAGTTGATAAAACTTTACCAGAACCAGTGGCTTTACCAGGTTTATTTACACGGCCTTTCAAATCCATTTGTTTAAACATGTTTAAAGCATCATGAGAAGAGATTTCTTCTTCATCTTCTTCTTCACCACCAGGGATTGGAACGTCTTTAATTAAATCTTTTTGTTTTTCAACGTGATAAGCTTCTTTCCAACCATTTTCGTTACCTTGAAAGACAATCAAGTTACAATTATGACCACCAGCAACAATAGTATTGTTATTCAAATAAACTAAAGATTTAAATGGTAAATAATTAGTCTTGACATTAATAATTGCTCTTGGTGCCAAACCCTCACCTTCAGGGTAAACAATACCAATAGAAGAATCATGGCTAACATAAGCTAACGAATTACCGTCATCACTAAAATCAACATCATGAATCCAAGCACCGGTTTCATTAGTGAAATCACCAACTAAAGTTTGGAACGGTAATTTAGAACCCCAAACGGAAGGTTCTGGTTTCGAATCTAATCCTTTAATGTAAGCAGAGAACACACGAACATGACCGTCGGTTGAACCACTTGCTAATAATACATTATTTGGGTGCCAACTCAAACTAGTAATTGTTGATTTTAAAGGTTTCTTTAAATGTTTTGAAACCCACCAATCATTTTCTTCTTCATAGTAACAAACTGCAATGATACGATCACTCGATCCAACAGCAAATTTATTACCCAATGGTGACCATCTACAGAAAGTAGCAGCACGGCTAATTCTCAATAATACCAAAGTTGGTTTATATTCTTGGACTTGTTGATTCCATTCCCAGACTAACGCATTACGATCTTGAGAACAAGTAAGGATTTTAGATCCATCTGGAGAAATATCAACAGAAGTAACCGTTTTATCGTGTTCTTTTAAAACTGCAATCAATTGGGGTTTGGCGGTTCCGGTTTTATAAATTTCAACGGTGCTGTTTTTGGTGATTGCTAAGATATCACGGTTTGGCGAAAAACAATGATCTTTCAAAGGCTCGTGGCCTAATTGGTAGACGATTGGAGAAGACATGGTTCAATTGATGTGTTATTTCAGGAGTCAACTCTACTGGAATATGGTTCAATTGAAGAAAACAAGACTGAGTGTTAACTATGACCCTTTTTTCTACAGAAAATTTAATATACAGCAAAAAAGGAAAAATGTACGGATTTCATTCACTAATAAAACAGAAAGTATATATACTAACAGAACAAGTGGAATATCAAAAGATATGGGAGGATTAGTATTCATTAGAATGTTGTTTATCGTCTAAGAACAATTTGATTTTACCCCATATGTGTTGAACTTTTTCATTTTCAATTGGAGCCACTTTACCATCCAATCTTTCAATGATTGCTTTGAACAAGGTGGTTGTTTCCTTGTTGTACAAGATTCTCAACCAGTAAAAGAAAAGGAATAAAAGTAATTGATAACCAGAAGTATTTCTAAAGAAAACAGTTCTAATTAATAAATAACCAATTAAGAACAATTCATCATATGCAATGATGGAAGCTAAAAATGGAGCTTGTTTCAAAACCGCATCGATTTTTTTATGATTGGATAATTGTAAGACTGCAATTAAGTAATAAGGAATAATTTTGAATATTGATTTAAAAGTAAAGATCCAAGCAACGGCTAAAACAAGATATTGGAAGTTTTGCTGAGCAACCAAAGTTGAGTGAGGAGGTAAGTAACTTAAACCAAATTTATGAGATAAAGTTGCAGTCAATGCAGTAATTGATCCTAACAACGATAATCTATAAGCAATTGAGTTGATGTAGAATTTATTTGGTAACCATAAAATTTGAAAGACAAAACTAATCGACCCAAACACAATGGCACTGGCATGTCCTGCCAACCATAATTGATATTTGATTGGATTGGTTCCTCCTTGCTTACGAATTAACTTCTTCTTACGATCCTTAGGATCAACAGTAACATTAGTAACTCCATTGGATTGAGCTTTGGCTTCGTTACCTGAATTTGGTGTAACTGATGGTGTAGTAGCCGATGACGTACTATTGGCAGTAGCTGGTGCAGACATGGTTCAACTAAGTGTTCTTCCCCTTTCTACTATCAATTTGATATCTTCTGACCCCCAATTGGTTTCTAATTACCCAAATGAACTCTTAATATATCAAAAACTTGCACTCGGATTGCTTTGTCAGTCTTTTTTTCAAATTTCATCTTCTCTATTCTTATACTTTATATGTAGGAGAATGGCTTATAACGTTTGGTGCACGGGTTTTGTAACTTCCTGATCCTCGATTTCTACGTGTTCGTACCAATACGTTTTGGCCCAACCGAGAAGATAAACAACCAACAGAACCGCTTCAATAAGCTTTTCCAGTCGGTTAACACCAGGATGGCCAAGGATATATTAACGGCGGACTACTCGAAGGACCCGCTGCTCCTGCCTTTGGAGGCCCAGATTCTTGCGCAGTACCAATTGTTGGCGGTCAAGCTAAACACGTTATCGGACGAGATACGAAAACTCAATCACACCAATGTGAAGACTACTTCGGAGAATTCGCTAGACCAAATAGACGGGTCTGCCACTGAGTTGGCCGAAACCTTGAGGGGCCTTGAGTTGAAGATAGGACTCGTTTACACTCTTTTCAAAGGTGCAGTGTATTCCCTCTTCTTACAAGGAGCGGAAGAGAAACAGGTGTTGAATGAAGATTTAATTAACACAAGCGGCCAAGCGCAAGACGAGTCTCAAGAGTACCCTAGCGATGAAGAGTCGTGATCCGTCACCTGTATCATGTATCATAGTCGAATAGAATTTCAGTCACGGTCTCTGTAGGTGTACTTTGAATGGTGTACCGGTTTGTACCGGGGTTGTGATGTACCGGTGTTTACCTTAATGAGATGGGTGCAGAGTCAAAATATCAGGAAATGAGCATGGGCTGCCCCCAGAATTGGGAGATTTTGAAATTGAATATATAAATAACGTTGAATTTTCAGTTTTTCGGAGTTGATTTCTCTTAAGTAAGTGTAAATATAGTAATCAAGATGTCTGCTAATGATAAATACTCTACCCCATTATCTTCAAGATATGCATCTGAAGAAATGTCAAAAATTTTTTCATTAAGAAATAGATTTTCAACTTGGAGAAAATTATGGTATAATTTAGCAATTGCTGAAAAAGAAGTTGGTTTAAATGTTATCAGTGATTCAGCAATTGAACAAATGAAAAATCATTTGGAAATTACTGATGAAGAAATTGCTGCTGCTACCAAAGAAGAAGCTATAGTTAGACATGATGTTATGGCACATGTTCATACTTTTGGTAAAACTTGTCCAGATGCTGCTGGTATTATTCATTTAGGTGCGACTTCATGTTTCGTTACTGATAATGCAGATTTGATTTTCTTAAGAGATGCTTATGATGTTATTATTCCAAAATTAGTTAACGTTATTGATAGATTATCAAAATTCGCTTTAGAATATAAAGATTTACCAGTTTTAGGTTGGACTCATTTTCAACCAGCTCAATTAACTACCGTTGGTAAAAGAGCTACTTTATGGATTCAAGAATTATTATGGGATTTAAGAAATATGGTTAGGGCTAGAAATGATATTGGCTTAAGAGGGGTTAAAGGTACTACTGGTACTCAAGCTTCTTTCTTATCTTTATTCCATGGTGATCACGATAAAGTTGAATTATTAGATGAAACCGTAGTTAAATTATTAGGATTTGAACACGTTTATCCAGTTACCGGTCAAACTTATTCAAGAAAAATTGATATTGATGTTTTAAGTCCTTTAGCATCATTAGGTGCTACTTGTCATAAATTTGCTACTGATATTAGATTATTAGCTAATTTAAAGGAAATCGAAGAACCTTTTGAAAAATCTCAAATTGGTTCATCTGCCATGGCTTATAAAAGAAATCCAATGAGATGTGAAAGAGTTTGTTCTTTATCAAGACATTTGGGTGGTTTATTAAACGATGCTATTCAAACTGCCTCAGTTCAATGGTTTGAAAGAACTTTAGATGATTCTGCAATTAGAAGAATTTCAATTCCTTCTGCCTTTTTAACTGCTGACATTTTATTATCAACTTTAACTAATATTACTAGTGGATTAGTTGTTTATCCAAAAGTTATTGAAAGAAGAATTATGTCTGAATTACCATTTATGGCTACTGAAAATATCATTATGGCAATGGTTGAAAAAGGTGCTTCAAGACAAGATTGCCACGAAGAAATTAGAGTTTTATCTCATCAAGCAAGTGCAGTTGTTAAACAAGAAGGTGGTGACAATGATTTAATTGAAAGAGTTAGAAATACTAAATATTTTGAGCCAATTTGGAATGATTTGGATAAATTATTAGATCCTTCTACTTTTGTTGGTAGAGCTCCACAACAAACTGAAAAATTTGTTCAAAATGATGTTGCTAAAGCTTTAGAACCATTTAAAAATCAAATCCATAATGAATCTGTTTCATTAAATGTTTAAAATATGTATAAAAACTAAATAATAACAAAAAAAATAACAAATTGATTAAAGAATGAAATATATTGTAAGCACTTATAAAATATTAATTGAAAAAGAATGAAATATCAAGAATTGAAATAGCTGTACTAGCAAAAGAATAATCTACATAGAAATGTTGAAGTATAAAAATATGAAAATGGAAAACAGAAAAAAAAAAAAAAACATCAACAAGTTTCATTAAAGGGGTAATCATTAAGTGGAGTTGTCATTAAAGCTTTTCATGAATTTTAGAGAATAAATAATCGATTAATAGCGTAGATCACTTATATGTAGATATTATTTCTGCCTTTGCAGTACAGCAAACCGCATAAATTAATGACTATTAATCATTTTTGAACATATTGGTCAGTTTGGTCATTTTGAATATAATTTAAAATTGACTTAAAAGGAGGAAGCATTGAATTATTTGAATTGGGATTGGTTTTGGGGTCCGGCAATCTTTCGATGGAATGAACCGAAGTGGCAGAACTATTTGAAGAAGGAGTTCTCTGATTAAAATCACTTAATAAAGAAGCTGAAGAACCTGAAGAACCTGAACTTACTGATTCATTTGAATTTCTTAAATTATTTTTAGAATCACCAACTTTTTCATTATTGAAAGGAATCCCCAGAGGAATTAAGGGCGGCATTCTATTTGAATGTAAAGGTCTATAAATGAATTTCAGTAAAGGTAATGACAGGGAAGATAATGAAGTTGGAGTTGGGGGAGGAGCAGAACGGTTAAGTTCCAGCATTGGGGTTGAATTTGAATTTGCTGACGATGAAGTAGAAGAGTTTGTTGACGAAGTAGGAGGAGGCAAAGGTAAAGAATCGGAATATCTTTGAGAATTTAAATCATCATTTGAGATATAGCTTGCTCTGCTATTTGAATTTTCCAGTATTGGAGTAAATTGAGAAGAATAACAAGAAGCAGAACCACCAGAAGCAGAGCTTGAAGAGGGAGACATAGCTTCATCTGAATTTAATTTAAGAGGAGATTTATCTGATTTATTAAGATCATTCAATTTTTGACTTGAGTCTAATAAATTTTTAAAATCCAATAAGATATTATGAGGATTAAAAGTTGAGAAGATATTTCTATCCAAGGGTTTTTCAAAATCAATAATACCATTTATTAAGTCTCTTTCAAACATTCTTTCATCAACATAAAGAGAAGAATCATAGTTTTTAGGGATAAGATAAATTTTCATATCAGATTTATAACGAGGTCTAGCGACAATTTTTTTCAAAAAAAGATTCGAAGGAACTGTATTTTTATGACCGATACTATGGATCATTTCACTTAGAAACTCACTATCATCAAATAGTTTATAATCACCCGGTTTAGCGGTTTCTAATTTTAAAACCACTGAACCTTCCAAATTAGTAGTTGTTGATCTTGTTACTCTTACTAGAGTGAATTCACTTAAACCAAATAAAACATGAACAGCAGTAGATAAAGAATTAAACGAAGGAGCGGATAGTTTCTTCTTTTGATTAGTTTTTTTAGAAATTACTGGAGATGCAGGAGAACTAATTGAATCAACATCTTTTGAGTGATCGACATTGTCATCGTTTGTTTTTGAATCACTAAAGTAATTTTGTAATACTTTATTTGAAGTTTTAGAAAGGTTAACCAAATTATTGTCAATCAATTGAACTGATTTACTTATTAATTTCCCCAGTTTACCCAGTTTATTAATTTTATGATAAGTATTTTTATTAGTCATTTCCTGGTTATCTAATTCGATACTTGGAGATACTTTTTCGTGTTTAGTTTCTCCATCGTATTGTAATTGATTCATATCAATTTGGCGATTATTATGGGGAGTTAATGATTGATATAATTCCATTAGAGATGGAGCTAAAGTTAATTTAACTCGAAGACCAGCTTCTAATGACTTTATATGTAATTTTGAATTAGAATTCAAGTCATTCCATTCATCGTCTTCTTCGTCAGATAACTGGGCCGGTTTGAGTTTCTTGGGAAAAGTTTTTCTTCTTATTGCAATTTGTACCAATTTTTTTTGTGATAATAATCGTTTATTAATTTTACATTTTGGGATTTGTTTTCTAATCTTATGATTAGTATTGATGGAGCTTGAAGGAGTCGAACTGAAGGCCGAGTTGGGGGCCGAGTTGGAAGTCAAATTGGAAGTTGAATTGGAAGTTGAATTGGAAGTTGAATTGGAAGTTGAATTGGAAGTTGAATTGGAAGTCAAATTGGAAGTCAAATTGGAAGTTGAATTGGAAGTTGAATTGAAAGAATTGGAAGTTGAATTGAAAGAATTGGAAGTTGAATTGAAAGAATTGGAAGTTGAATTGAAAGAATTGGAAGCAGAAGACTTGTGTTCCTGTTTGACCGGAATAGGTCTATCATCTTCCGATCCACTGTGGTTTAATAAAGATGAAATATTCACCATGGTCAGTTCATGTCAAGTCAAAAAAAAAGGATTGACAATCAAAACTGCAAATCTTTTAACAATTGAAGATCTATCGAAAATAAAATGGGTAACTTGAGAGAAAAAAGAGTAACTGAAAGGAAAAAAAAGAGTAGCTAATACAAAATAAAGGGATATCTGGACCACTAACTTCAGTTATGTTGGACCTTCTTTTTTATTTTAAGGATTAGCTTTGAAGTCAGCAAAATAGTGAAGAGAAAGACAAAAAATAATAGAAAAAAAAAATAGAAAAAAAAAAAAAAAAAAAACGAATAAAGTAAAATAAGTGAAGAGCAATGGAGAATTGGCCAAAGTGAAACCAAAACAAACAAGGCGATTTCTTAGACACTTTCTTTAAACACAATGCAAACGGACATCCTTAATTGCTATATGAATTGTCCATAATGTCTCAGAATTACGATCCCTTATGAGAAGCCTGTATAAACTGGTGCCAGAGACCTGACGTTTCTCAGCTGCTCATCGGGATTCCGTACACTTTTAATTCTCCATACTTTATTCAGTACCCCAATCCGCTAGCACTGCAGTCCTCCAATCCGCTAGCACTGCAGTCCTCCCACACTACTCTACTTTTTCCCGTTGGTTTTGTCCAAGTTGCTGACAGTGTTTGTTATTGTCTTAGAAATTTTTTAGTGTCTGAGACATTTCTATGGCGAATGGCACGACTGTTGCCTTCACTGATGGATTTGCGTATGTACCGTATAAGTGTATATAAATGTATGTGTATATAAATGTATACAAGTGTATATAAATGTATACAAGTGTATATAAGTGTGTATAAATGTATATAAGTGTATATAAGTGTATATAAATGTATATAAGTGTATATAAATGTATATAAGTGTATTAGTGTACACAAGTGTATATGAATATTTGAAAATACAACAAATACACCGAATACAACAAATTAATGAATAAAATTGTCGGCTGGACGAACACGGCGGGCGTGCGCCCGCCCACTCCATTAGGCGGCACAGTCGTGCGTATGCCGATAAAAGAAGACAAAAAAAACAAAGAGCAAAAGGTACGGATCTGCAAACGGGGAGATCGTGGAGTACATTAATTGGTCTAGTTATACATTTCTATTACATAAATTAGGGTATTTAATTAAAAATTAGATCCTTGGTTGATATTACGGTCTCTCACACCCAATTCACCATTGAGGAAATTGTCTTCACCATTTTTCTCATTTGATCTCCAGAAAGTCCATCCACCATTTTCATAATCTTTACTGTTTCTCTTTTTGAAGTAGAATAATAAAGCAGCAATACCAAGAAGGATTGGGGCCCCAATCCCAACAACAACACCAACGACAATCTTGTTGGTTCGGGTCAAGCCGTTGCCACTATCGTTATTACTCTTATTATTCCCACTGGAAGCCGAAGGTTCAGAAGACGAATTGGCGGTGTAAACCGAAGTTTGGGTTACCACCACGGTTTTACCATCACTTTGGGAACTAATGGTGGTAAGACTGGTACTTTTGGATGTTCGACGGTGGCTAGTCAGACTGGAGGAGTCGTCGGAAGTGGAGGAAGAGTCGTCGGTAGTAGAAGAGTCGTCGGATGTAGATGATGCATCGTCGGTAGTGGAAGAGTCATCAGACGTAGACGAATCATCAGATGTAGAAGATGCGTCGTTGGTGGAGGTGGTGGAAGAGTCATTGGAATCATCGGTGGTGGAAGAATCATTGGAGTCACTGGTTGAATTATCAGTGGTGGTTGGTTCGGAAGAACTGGATGTGGTTTCCCTGGTGGTAGTACCCGAAGATGTTTGAGGTGCAGATGACGCAGTAGAAGAAGGTCTTGCGGATCTAGAGGAACTAGAAGAACTGGTGCTGGTTTCAAAACTACTTTCAGTAGCCGACTGTTCACTGGTAAAAGTTGAACTGGCACTAGTTGAGGAATTATTATCATCTCTTTTAATTATAGAAGGAGTGTAATAATACTTCATGCCGATCCCCAAGGGATACTGGAAGATTCTGTCTATCAAAGATTCATCTTCCTCTTCTTGTTGTGTTATATGATTAGTGGTTTCATTTATTTTATGGGAACAGGAGAATAAATTGTGTTCTGGAAATAGCGTTAAAACATATAATATCCCAACAACCGAGATTATCGAAAGTATTATAAACGAACGAGCAGTCTGAGAGGTGGTCATTTTGGCTCTATCCATAGAAAAACACCAGGGGTATCCAAAATTATTGTATGTTTATATATATATATATATATATATATACTTGAATGACACTGTTTTGAAAACTTTTATCGAGAAGAGCGACCACTTTCTCAATAAAAAAAAATTGATTTTTTTTTTTTTTTTCCACTCGTTGTTTTCCTTTCAAGATTAAAGGTGCCTTTCTCTTTTAATACACGCTAGTTACTACTAAAAATAACCCAGAGTAATCTATCTACCCAAAGTTAAATCAACGGGTGACAAAAGATTGGAACAAACCATTATCTCTTATAATTCTCTTATAATTCTCTTATTTCTACGATAACTTACAGTAGAAGGGAACCCACCAATTAGTACAATAGTCATTATTTTAGACGAGTAGAGTAAAAGGACCCAGGGCGAATTCCCATTGGGCTGCGCCTTCAATGGTAGAAAGTGATCTTAGACGGTTACTAACCAACTTACAATATCGTAATTAATTCAAAAGTTAATAGTCAAATATGGCTTTGTCAGTGTTCGTTTCTCGAGATTTCGTGTTGTTTACTTTGGTGTATGAATATGCCCAATTCTAGATTTCTTTCTTTATTGATTTGAAGTGACAACTAGATAACTCAGTTTACAACGGAGTGTATTTGAAGTGACAACTAGATAACTCAGTTTACAACTGAGTGTATTGGAAGTGTATGAGATGTACTGATCTTAACAGATGCGCCGATGATGAGTATAACGGTTAGGTAATTTCTTAAATGAGTTAATTTATTCTATACGTTAATGTATTAACGTTAATTTAGTAATGTTAATATATTAAATGAGTAAATCTATTTGATACGTTAATGTTAAAAAAAGTTAATGTTGAATACGTTTATGTTGAATAATTCGATGTTAATCTTCGTTCGTACTTTGACATTGGTTCTATGGTATTGTATATATACTTCGATAAAACTGAGGCACGATAAGATTGCACGACTAGTCGGTAATTCTGGCAGCCATCAGTAATCTTACAATCCAACTACAATTCCACTATAAGTCAGCAAAATTTTCAAGGAAAACTCAACTCTAATCCAACTACAGCTTTTTCTTCAACCATGACAGAACCATCTAGTACTAAGGTTTCCAGGAGAAGCTCCGCGTTGAGTAAGCGGTCGCTAACTTTTAGGGAAACCATGAAGGATTTCCCGTACTGGCAGTTGTTTATTGTATCATTAATAAGATTTAGCGAACCAATTAGTTTCACTTCGTTATTTCCATACGTTTATTATATGGTTAGAGACTTTAAGATAGCTCCCACTGAACAAGATATTCCAAAATACACCGCGTATTTAGCTTCATCTTTTTCCCTTTCCCAATTCTTATTTGCAGTCAGATGGGGGAAATTAAGTGATAAAATTGGTAGAAAGAAAGTTTTGTTATGTGGATTAATTGGAACCTCAATAAGTTTAATCTCTTTTGGATTTAGTACTAATTTTTATATGGCTCTTGCTGCAAGAAGCTTGGCTGGTTGTTTAAATGGTAATATATCAGTTTTGAGAACGGTCATTGGAGAAATTGCCGTTGAAAGAAAACATCAAGCAACCGCTTTTAGTTTATTACCTCTTTTATTCAATCTAGGCTCAACCATTGGTCCCGCCATTGGTGGTTCTTCTTTGTTAACCAGACCAAATCCCAAGAGTCCTTATGAATCTGAAATTGTTAGTTCTACATCTTCTTCTTCGATTTATGAGAATTTCATAACTAAACATCCTTATGCATTATCGAATATAGTAGTTTCACTATTTCTTTGGTTTAGTTGTATTTGTGGGTTTTTTTTCTTAGAAGAAACCCATGATCATTTACGTCTGAATAAAGATTATGGTCTTGAATTGGGTGATTGGTTTTTATATAAACTTTTCGGTATAATACCTCCTTTGAGACCTTGGCAATCCCACTTCCCATCCTATGTAAAATTGCAAAATGATGAATCTACTCCTTTAATTGAATCCTCTTCGGTTCATAGTCAACCACTTAGTGATGGAGATGATTCCTTGAACTCCAACGTTTTAGATGATGACGAAGAAGATGTTGCTAGCTTCCATCCTTTTATGTCAAGATCAATGTCAAGGGCCATTGTGAGAACTTATTCTCAATCAAATGACGATGAAGATTTCAATGATGAAGACTTGTATAAAGGTGCTTTTACGGTTGCAGTAGTTCAAGCTATCGTAGCTAATTTTTTACTTTCATTACATTCAAATATTTATTCGGAATTCTTACCTGTTTTTCTTGCTTCAAGGTTCAAACCATCCCATCTAAAGTTCCCCTTTAAAATAGGAGGTGGGTTTGGGATGGACACAAGCTCAATTGGGGTTTTATTTTCCTCGACCGGTATAATGGGGATGATTATCGTACTCTTAGTTTTCCCTTATATTGATCGCAAATTGGGGACTCTTGGAGGTTTCAGGTTTTCAGCTGCAATCCTCCCATTGGTTTACTTCTTAGTCCCTTGGACAATTTTCACCATTCATGATTTTAATCCAATTTTTAAGCCTTGGTTAACTCCAGTCTTATTATATATTATTACTTCCATTAGAACTTTGGCAACTGCTACAGGTATGCCCCAAATAATGATCTTGAATCACCGTTCGGCTAAAAAACATCATAGAGCTTATGTAAATAGTACTACAATAAGTATAACTGCCTTAGCTAGATTTGTTGGTCCTTTAGTCTTTGGTTGGCTAATGAGTTTAGGTGATTCTTACGATGAATCTTGGTTAATGTGGTGGATACTATCTCTTATTGCTTTAATGGGCTTCTTCCAATCACTTTCGATGAAGGATTATGATGAAGACGCTCATTAGTGTCATTAGAAACTGTGGATATTTTGCACCCTGTTTCGCAATTCTCATCAATAAAGTAAAATTAAAAAAGTAATGTTAGTAAGTTTAGTTTGTTCCTTTACCGCAATTTTTCGCCTTTTCAGGCTACCGAAAAAATGATTCATTCTCATATATTAAGGTATAATTACTCATAAACTTGTAGAAAATGAATTAGTTTTACTTTTACACAATTCATTTGTTTAATCTCCATCCTACTTATAGCTTCTCCGATAAGGAAAAGGTTTGGTTTTATGTTTCTGGTCACAGTAAGAATCATCAAGTCAACATTTTGTATTTGCAATTTCACAAGTCATCGTTTAGAGTCGGCAAATACTTTATTCTTCGCCTTTATCTAGTCAACGCGCGGAATTTCCAGAAAATAATTAGCTATCAGTTGGTGCTAAATACAGACTGAAATTTGAACTACAAAGTTTTTTGATTTTCACGTTTGTCTTTCTTCAATAGGTTCTGAACCCTAGATATTCATACATATTATATATATATATATATATATATTATCTATATACATCAGGCTATATCTAGCGAAAAGTTTTTCATAATTCTTTGTTGGGCCGTTCTCGCTTAGATCGAAAAGATAACAAAAGGATAATCAAGACCCTTTACAAGTCATCACCAGTTCATTGTTACAAGCATGACTCAAAGTTTCAGGGAAGCCATGAAGGGCTTTCCAGTCTGGCAAATGTTTGTTGTGTCAATCATAAGATTTAGTGAGCCGTTAACGTTTACTTCTATCTTCCCATTTATATATTTTTTAATTAAGTCTTTTAAGATTGCCGATGACGATAAGTCAATCTCTAAATACTCGGGATATTTAACGGCATCATTTGCACTCACTCAATTTTTATGTTGTATTCATTGGGGTACAATAAGTGATAAGATTGGGAGAAAACCAGTTTTAATGATTGGATTATCAGGTACTGCTGTTAGTATGTTAATATTTGCCTTTTCAACCAATTTTTATATGGCACTTTTCGCAAGAAGTCTCGCCGGGGCATTAAATGGGAATGTCTCAACACTTCGAGTTATGATTGGAGAAATTGCTACCGAAAGAAGACATCAAAGTGTAGCATTTTCCACGTTGCCATTACTATGGAATCTAGGTTCAGTGTTAGGACCCTTAATTGGAGCATATTTCACTAAAGTTGAAAATCCAAAAGTTACTAAGCTGACTTTCAAACTTGTCGATAAATTCATGAACAAATTTCCTTATGCATTATCTAGTATCGTGGTATCGATGTTTTTATTTTGCAGTTTAATATTTGGAATATTATTTTTAGAAGAAACTCATTATAAAGTCAAATATAGAAGAGATATTGGATTGGAATTAGGTGATTATATTCGATCCAAACTAGGTTATAAGATACCTATCAGGCCATGGGAAATTAAGAAGCCTAAGAAAATGAGCAGTGCAATCACATCTTCCACCATGGTTGACGGGACCCCAGATGATGAAACTACGCCATTGATTGATGATGAAACTACGCCATTGATTGATGATGAACCTCCGGCTTTGGTTAACGATGAGTCAATACACAATTACGATGAAGACGCTATAAGAGATGAAGATGACGATTCGATTGAATCTAATCCACTCATGACTCGTAGATTTTCATCAGCCGTTATCAGAAGATATTCTAAATCAGCGCAGTCCACCAAATCACAAATCTCCATGACCAGCACTGTTCATGAATCAGTATTAAAGTCTTTTTTCAATCGAGAAATTTTCACTCCAGTGGTTTTGAAAACCATTACAGCCAATTTTGTCCTTGGATTTCATTTATTAATTTATACTGAATTTTTACCAATTTTTTTAGCTGGAGATTACTTACCACAAGAGTTGAAATTCCCATTTAGAATAACTGGTGGGTTTGGATGGAATTCACAAGAGATTGGGAAATTACTTTCAGTCAATGGATTTTGCGGAATCTTGGTTAATATGTTTGTATTCCCAGTCTTAGACCATCACGTTAGAACCATTATTGGACTAAGACTTCTGACGATGATTTTCCCAATAGTTTATTTAAACGTTGCCTTTTTAATTTTCACCACCAACGGATATAATTCCCAATTTTCAGATAATTTCAATAGAAACCTATTCTATCTCAATGGAGCCTTTGGCAGCTTGGCGCAAGGAACAGCATTCCCGCAAATCATGATGTTAATCCATCGGGCAGCACCAATCAAGTATAGAAGTTTGGTTAATTCAACCAACTTAAGTGCAACCTCATTTCTGAGATTCATATCCCCAATCCTATTTGGGAAATTGATGACTGTTCTCGATAAGTTGAAGTTGGGAGGCTTCCCCTGGATCTTCATCTCGATGGTGGCACTAGGTGGGTTTATCCAGAGTCTATTCTTAGAAGAACACGATGAAGACCTAAAGAGTATAGACGTATAGAACTTATCACCCGTACACCCCACGGCTTATGACGTAAACGTCAAAAAAAAAAAAAAAAAAAAAAAAAATTAATTTAATTTACCGAAAAAATCGCCCAGTTCCAAAGGTTTAGTTATACGACGAATTGGCAATAGTATTTTATTAATATTAAAACAGTAAATAAAAAAAGGTATATAATAATAATAATAATAGAAGAGTATTAATTAAATTAATATGTAGACACTTGATTAACAACGTAAGAAACTCCCTTTGTATAAAAGACTAGAAATAACCAATTTTTTTTCTTGTTTCCAAACAAAAAACCTTAGAGTTCCCACACAATAAGGTTTTTCGAAATAAGAAAAAAAGGGTACTTCAAACCAAACATGATTCCCGGCATGTTTGACTTGATGTGGATACTTCCAGCCAAGGTAAATATAAGACAAAATAAATTGATTCCCGTCAATTTAAGGTAAAGGAGGTGTAATAGATCAATATTCAAATAGACAGAAAAATAACTTCCCAAGGGAAGTTATGAAAAAACAGTCGAACGAAAAAAAAAAAAGGTTCGTATTATAGCATATTGAAAAAAAAAATAGTTAAAGTCAAAAAAAATCAAAAAGAACAAAAAGGAACACTAACCGACATTAGCTAATCAAAATTAAACACCCAATTATAACTTTCAATGGATACTTTAAAATTGAAATCCCAGCAGCAAAAAATATCATACAACCCAATAAAGTTGGTTCTTTAGCAAGTAAAGAAATATCAAATAGCGAGATTCTCCGTAAAGCAGCATTCAATTATAACCAGAATTCATCTCAATAACCAATATCAATAATAATGAGTTCCTTAATATCTTTGTTGAGATTTTCTAGCTTTCAATTTTTTACTAACGGTAATGGAAGTAATTGCAACGAAAGCTAAAAAGACTAAGACGAAAACTAAGATAACACCTGGTGGCAACATTATTGATTATTGATATGAATTGGTCAAAAGAGACTTAAGAAAAAGGAAAAAAAAAATTTCAAAAAAAGAAGAAGAGAGATTGAAAAACTTTAGCTCTTTAAATTTTTGGAAATTGGTTAATATAAGAATGTTTAGCAGCAGCAGAAAAAAAAAAAACTTTTATTTGATTGAGCGATAAAACAAACATCAAGCTCGCTGAACCGCGCACGACCATCACTTTTGTTAAAGGAATATCCGGGAGTGGATATTAGTTAAAAGCCCTCGGATTTAGTCTGGTTAACGGGGAGGGATTTTATGAATACTCTGAATATTCCGGGGTAGTATGAGCACTCTACTAATACTTGGACGGTACCTGTGTACCTGGCCAGCCTACCCATGGGTCTACTATGGACCTACGGTTGACCTACTGTCCAGGCCCACTGCTGGAACGGTAATTGTACTAATTTACTAAGTTATTGCATTTCCCAGGTCTCATGAACGGCTCAATCGGTTAGGCATACCGGCCACCGGTGAGTCGGACGTAGGTCGTTGGTCGTTGGGGGAGGGTGGGTCGTGTCTCTACTGGCATTTTTTGCCAGTTGCCGAATAAAAACCCTCTGCCACCCAGCTATCTCCTGGCTAATTGTAACAGTTTATTTACTGAATACTTATACTCATCACTGGTAAATGTTTACTTGTCTTAGTTTTGTTTAAATGAATTTCTGGTAGTTCATGCAACAAAACTAGTGCATCTTCTCGCTGGCTTCCCAATGGGGTAACTGGAATACCTCATTGAGTACTCTACCTGGTATCGTCTATTTCATCTACAGATCCTTTTCCCACTATTCTAACTTCTTTCAATTAGACATTTTATGATTGCTATCTCGTGTAATCAATTGGATTCCTTGGTTGGTTATTCTAATGGGCTTTCGTTGTTCTATTTTAATCTGGGAATTTGAGGTATTTTGTAAGTGTATTTCGGGTTTACTCCTGCATTTGTTTTTTTTTTTTTTTTTTTTTTTTTTCCTTTCATCTTTTTTGACATGTCTCCGGCGTTCTCTTCTGGTTTCCCTCTCGGAGAACCGATTGTTCTACAAGAATCTTAATTTAATATTGTTACATTTAATTATACACCTTCATAAATTCGTTATCACAACTGAAAGGATTCTCGGTCTTTTCCAGGAGCTTCTCTATTAATGATCTTTAATAACCATGGCATCAATTATTAGGAATGATGCATCAATTATAATAATCAATTATTCTCCTTATCTATTATCCTCTCAATTTTAATTTGCTTAATGATGTTTGGCCATCAATTATTTAACGTCTTTTTTATTAGTATTAGAATAAGTATTTTTAGTAGTACTGGAATAATTGTTCCGGTAGTTCATGAATTGATTGGAAGGTCGTCGGTCAATCATGTTATCAAACATCATTCTCGGTCGATACCTGCTTGATTTCCATCCTTCTTTGGCTGCTTGACTATTCGCTCGACTCGAATACATTGTGGTTTCTTTGGATTTCGAACTGG
Source organism: Hyphopichia burtonii NRRL Y-1933 (assembly GCF_001661395.1). Lineage (NCBI taxonomy): Eukaryota > Fungi > Ascomycota > Pichiomycetes > Serinales > Debaryomycetaceae > Hyphopichia > Hyphopichia burtonii. Next base: position 1,638,963 of record NW_017963730.1, read on the forward strand.
TCGCCTTGTATCGAGTCGATCCTCTAAACACTTTGCTGGTGGCATTCATTCTTGTCCCCGACACTGAAGGCGGTTGGCCCGTCAGTTTCCCGGTGGATATTGGTACAAGTGGCTCAACTTCTGGCTTAACTTGTTTCATTGTAGTCAGCTTGATTATCAGCTTTGCCTTGGGGGCAATTTTTGGTTTCATCTTTGACATGTTTGACAGCTCGGTTGTCTTTGCAACCTTCGTCTGTGGTTTCAACCTTAATTGATTCCTGGCCTTTAACACAGTATTCAATTTGGCTTCCTCACCTATTTCTTCTTTCAATAACTTGTCACCATCAATACCTAAATTGACTTCTGGGGTCAGCTTTTTAATCCTTTTAACCTTAATGTTTTTAGTATCAATCCTTAATTTTTGAGCAAATTCTTCATCTTTGATTTCTCCATTCATAATTAACCGTTTTTTCATTTGGATATATTCATTCATATCCTGCCTCCATTCATTCTTATCGATCGATAATTGAATCTTGGTTTGTAAAGTTCTTAAATTTATGTTTTGCTCAGTATTTAATTTTTCAACCTCTTTAGTACCTGGTTTATATCTAATACCACTTAATTTTTTATTGATTCCATTCAATAAAAAATTTTCTTCCTTATTATTTTTTAAAACTTCTAATAATTTCTTAATATCGAGTGATTCTCCAGGTGGTATCGCATCGGGATGTGATGGTGTTATACAATCTAACCCAACCTCTTTTCTTAATACCTTATCAATATCAACTTCGGAAAAAAATGCACACGATTGTGGAACTTCACTAATACCTAATTGTTCACAAAACATTGCTCTAGTCCATAAATTACTGATTTGTAATAATAAACTAACCTTATATCGATCCTTCTCCTCACACATATACCTCAATTCATCATGAACAGTTATTATCAATCGAGCATTCATTTTATATTTATCAATTAAATAATTCATCGATACAATCAATAAATGTAAATAATCAACTCCACTACTCTGAATGGCCCAATTAATTCTAGACGTTAAATAATTGTTTTTATTTAAATTCCCCATTGCTAATGCATCAGTTATTGATGCTCCTAAAACTGGAGTTCTGGGCTCCTTTTGATAGGCAATGGACTCTAACATATTAAACATAATGGATTCAGTACCTCCATGATATAATTTTCTTTTTAAAAATTTGGAACTACTTAAATCTCCCTTGGTTTTAACATATAAATTCTTCGCTAATTTTGATGCTTCGTCATCACTTAATTGTGGATTGCATTGTTTTAATAATCTGGTTGCAAATTTTACTCCTGCTCCATAAATTCTACCATAATTGAAGATTTTGGCATCCCCTCTCAGAATTCCTAAAAGCTCTGCAGTTTTCGAATGTAAATCAGTTTTTTCATTTTTATCACCTTCTAATGTCATCCATCCTAGTGCAGAACCTCCGTGTATTCCAAATATTGAATCTCCAACTAGTGATGCAATCCATAATTCTTCTGAATCAACATCAGCACCAACAAATACATATCCTTTAGGTGCTTCAATCATGGCCTTTAATTCAGATCCGATTCTACTCTTCTTACTGTTTGAAGCAGTTAACCAAGTATTTTCGGTGGCTCTTCGAGTTATGGTTCCCATAGTACATAATTTGGGTAAGATAATACCTAAATTTGAATGCTCTTTAATTTCTTTCTTTGTATCAAAAAATTTATTCTTTTCGCCTTTTGAATCAGCAAATATAACAAATTGGTCCATTATGCGTGATCTGTTACCCATCCAGTATGATGCATTTGAGTTCAATTTCAAAATATTCTTAGCATAATCGTACTCTGAAGTTAAAATCTCTTTTTCAAAAAATGATAAATAAGATTTTGACATAATTGATACACATCTTTTAGTTGGACCATCGGGTGATGGAACTCTAAATAAAGTTTGGTAATTGCCGGGAGTAAATAAATCTTCGTGCAATTTTTCAAAGTCACCATCATCTAATTTGGCCTCGATATAATTTTTTGATTTTACATCTTCAAGTAAATCTTCAATTATTGGAACTTTAAAACACCAGCCGCAAGAATCGGTCCAAACCAAGGGGTAACCTTCCCATTTAAGTTTTAACAATAATGGAGTGATTCTTGTTCTTAAACTAATTTTCATTTCTCTAGTTTTGGAGCCATCTTCACTAGTCGTCAGACTTTTGAAAAGATCTCTATACCATTCTGGAAACCCAGTCATAAACGCTTGTTTAGCGAAAGGTTCACCATTTTTTTTCAAACGAGGTTCCTTAATAGACCAATCTAATTGTTTATACCAAGGGTCATTTTCAAGATCAGGCTTCAAGGACTCATCTTTATCTATTATAAATTTGACTAATTCATTTACTCTTTCTTCTAGAATATTTGTCACTCCCGATCTATTTTCTTGATATAAATTCTCTGCTGTCTCGATATACTTATTCCAGTTTTTAGTAGTTGGTAACATTAAACTACCCATATGTCTTAAAGCAGCAAAAGAAACTGGATGAGGGACTTTTGTTCTAAATTCAGGGAAAAGCTTAGCCGTGACAGAAAAAGTCGAGTCAACATCTTTTGCACAATAGTCCATTAAATTATTGAAGTTATTGATGATATCCATTGGATCAAGAGTAGCAAATTCATCACGAACTTTCTTATCCATTTTAATACCACAATGGAAATCAGCAACGTTAGCTAAAGAGTTTGGGGATCCTTTATTTAACCAAGGATCGTCTAACAATTCATTGGCCAAATCTTGAGCAGAAAACTGAGAATAAAGATCGTCATCATTTTTAGCAGAATTATCAAATTCATCATTTTCAGTTTCTTCTTGTAATTTTTCTTGATTTTTTTTATGCTTTTGCCAGATGGGTCTTTGTTGGGAACATATACCACTAATTGCTATATGAAGAGACATTGCATCAAGGAAGAAAGCTTTTGATTGTTTGATGCTGTATTCTTCCAAGATTCTGGCTCTATCGTAACTAACATTATAGCCTATTAGTAATTTTGGACGATTCTTAGTATCAAAAGGTATCAAGAATTGATGATCATTAAATTTTGAATCCGTTTTATGATTTATAAGAAATGGGGAAACCCAACCATACCAAGCTTTTGAAGATACTGCGGTAGCTAAACAAGAATAATGGGTTTGTTTATATAAAGTTTCAACATCGAAAACCAATTCATCTTCTAAAGGATAAGGAACATGTTGAGGTTTCTTACCAGGTTCATAACGAGTCCAGCCCGGTTGAAACACCCAATCTTTTGGGTCAGGTTTAGACGGTATTTGATTTGACAAAAAGTTTTCTGCCATTGACAAATATGGTTGAGCATCCTTGGAGCCTATTTTATGGAAATGTTCGCTTACTGATTTATTGCCAACTAAATCAGGGAAGTGATCTATTTTGATTGGATTGGATATGGCGGTTTTCTTACCTAGTAAGCCATGGTGATCTAGATGAGATTTCAGTAATTCTACCAAGGAATGGTGGGGAGGAGATTTGTATTTATCCAAGGGGACGGTTGGGAAAACTTTTCTATGTAGATCATTGGATAAGTACTGAATACCTACTTGATTAACGCGAGGAGCTTCTGAGGTCGACGCTAGACGTTTAGCCAAGCGACTCGATAGCAGCGCCAGCAGTATTCGTGATCTAGTAATCATTATGTGCTATATGGACATGGGATGTATTGTATAATGTATTGTAGATAATATAGGTTTAGTATTGAGGATTGGATTGAAAGCTAGTTGTAAAAAAGGGCGGTTAATACAGTATAAAAGAGAAAACAGGGGCGCTAGATAAATGACCAAGTAAGAAGGCAGTATGATAGAGAAACCAAAAGCTAATCACAGGGTTTTCCAACAGAACTAGAATCTAATCAAAGCAAGTCAGCTCAGGTTCAAAATCAAAATAATGCAACGAAACAAACAATTGTATTATTGTTTTCCACCAAATCAGTAACCGGTATGCGTACTATATATGTTAAATTGTGCACTGATGGGTTTATTATGATTTTAATCGTTTTCGAGAAAAAAAAAGTTACCCATCACATCCTCCTCGCAAATTAGACGCCGTGATTCCCACTAGAAGTAGCTTTTTGTTGATGGAAAGATCCTCCTGGTGCACGGGTCCCTTGCCACTGATTGATGTAAACCAGTTGGTTACCCTTTTAGGACGAGGACAAAACAACATCTAGATGAAGTGATTTTGTAAACAGCTCAACCCAGACCTAATGACCAACAGAAAGCGTAGAAGCTTGCACTGGAGACAGTACTAACACTTGTAGGGCATGCTGAACTGGTGGGTGGGTACTACTACTTACAAAACGTTGAGATGGCTTTGTTGTGCTTTTGATATTAAATCTAATGCACAAAAGGGCTTTCTGTTATTTTTCGATATACATTAATAAACAACTAAAAGAACAACCGAGTAAAACGCCAATTAGCTACCCCCATTATTTACCCATTTATTATTTATATTTTCATTTAAATTACAAGAATTTCCTAAAAACACCCAAAACTTTTTCATTTTCTTCTTCTTCTTCTTTTTTCAAATAAAAAGACCCAAACATTCCAGGAAAACTCCACAGGAGAAAAACAAATCAAAACAAAAAAGAAAAAGCTTTACAAAAAAAAAAAAAGCTCTTTACAAAAAAAAAAAAACATAAACAATCTTGTATACATACAGTTTTGATATCGATATATATATATATACAGATACATATTTTTGTGCTTTCAAGTTATATTCACACCCAACCATTGAACAATTGATAGAATTGCAGATGTCTGACTTAAATAATTTCAAAAAAGCTGATTTAACCAGTGTTGCTCGTAAAGTTGGTATTCATGTTGTTAGTAAAGATACTAAAAAAATTTTAATTGAAAAAATTTCTAACTATATTGAACAAAATCCAACCCAAGCTGTGGAAACCATCAAAGCAATTGAACAGAAACACCAGGATTCCACCAATTCTGAACAACAAACCTTGGTTGATGAAGCATCTGATGCAGAAGAAGTTGATACTGAGGAAGCAGAAGCTGATGAAGAAGATGAAGAAGCTGATGAAGATGATTCAGCTGATCCAGATTACAATGGCCCCCCACCAATTGATTTGAAATCAAAAGTTATTGATCCAATCATTGAATTTGTTGAAGAAACAAAGGATAAAATTTATGACTTTACTGATTCAGTTGGTATTACCGCACTTGAATATAGCGATGAATTAAGAGAAAAATTATCTAGTACTGTTACTATTAATTACGCTGAATTGGTTTTTGAAGTTTTCTACTTTTTCTATACTTATGTGCCATTAGTTCCAATTAAAAATAATGACTCAATTCATCAAGTTTTTAAAGATAATTTTGATATTTTAAATGATTTAGAATGTGAAATTCCGGATTTTACCGCTTTATGGGATTTTGATATTGCTTCGGTCTTTTTCAATTGGGGGGTTTATGCTGTTGCTTTACCTTTATTGATTTCTTATTACGTAAACTTCACTAGAAGAAGTATCGTTATTGGAGGCTTATCTGATTCTGATGATGAAGATGATGAATTTGAAGATGAAACTGATGAAATCATTACTAGAATTTACGAATATGATCCACTTGTTTTTGCTTTATCAAAAGTTATTATTTTCTTTTTCGTTATTAAAAATTCAAGTACTTTAACTACTTTAAGTAGTTATTCGGGTATTTTCAATGCTTTGAAAAATCATTTCTTAATTCAATTAGGTCTTTATGGTAAATTCGCTGATGGTTTAGGTAATTTCCCAATAGTCATTGGTTTATTCAGTGTTGTTATTGCCATTTATTCCCAATTCGAAAATGATTTTTAATCCAATCATTTAAATATTCTGTCTATCCTCTCTTATTCTCTCTTTATATTAACTTTAAATTACGTTGTTCTATTTCTTATATAGCATTGTTCTGCTTCTATTTTTTTTTTTTTTTGTTCTCCTCCTCCCCCTTTACTATCTTTTGTTTTAATAACTAATCATGCTATTACCTCTTTGACTTTCTTTATTTTTTTTTCCATATATTATATGTTTACGTATACTGTAACACTATTCTTTTTAGCAATTTTCAATATAAACAAGTTGTTCTGCATCCTGTATAGATTTCGCGATAACAGAAAACGGTAACTACGCGGCTTTACCCAATTGATCTCCGTATATATATATGTATATATGATCTATTTACCAACTGGCCATCTAGTTTTAACCCCCATCATATTTAAGTCTTCATTCAATTCATCATTTTTAGCAGCAGCGGGACCTAAAAACTGTTTCATGATTTTAGCTAAAAGCGCTGCTTCAGTATGTTGTTTATCGGGATCATCATCCTTATCGTTAGAATTGGAATTAGAATTAGTACCAGCCCGACGACCAGGTCTTCTTTTAGCTGGAGTAGTAGTTGAAGAGCCACCACTATCACTGGCATTCCCATTACTCATACTAGTAAAACTGATATTACCATTAGTATCAGAACCCGAAGTTTTATCATAAAGGGGGCTTTGGAAAATTTGATGTTTAATATTCATATTTGATTTCAGTTTATTAGCTGCGGAATCTTTTGAAGTTGATGAAGACGACGAAGATTTTAATTTCAGCGGTAAGTCACCAGTGATCAAATCAAATTCTTCCGAAGTTATAAGAGGCATGAAATCATGCATCAATAAATCCAATGAAGTTGATGAAGAAGTATTATCAATAGAAGTTGCTAAAGGAGTGTGAGAAATGGAAGTTGATTGAGATTCATTATTCAAGATATCTTTCATTAGTGATCTAATTTGATTGTTGTAGTCAAGTTTTGAAATCCCATTGAAAAGTTTGGAGCTATCCTTTGATTTAATATCAAAATAATCATTTGATTTATTTAATACTTCTTCAAAAGTAGATTTTTGGAACTCGAAGAAATTTTTCAATTTTGATAATTTATTGATTGATAAATTATTCATTTTTTTATAATACTTATTTGAATCTTCATAGAATGACATTGAACTTTTCAATAATTCATAATTTGAATGTATTTTCAATCTTAGTAGTTCCAAATTCCTTTTGCTTTGTAAGTCATTGATTATATTTGATAATTCATCATCTTTAATTGAAGTTTCTTCATCATTAAAATGAATTTTAGAATTCTTTAAATTATTTAATTTGTCCAATAATTGATTTTTCTTATTGATATAAAGTCTATAACGTTGATCATCATTCAAGTTAGTTAATTTATTAAGTGACTTTTTCAACTCATTTCTTCTTTTCTCTTTATTAGTACCATTAGCTAATATTAAATCTTTATTGTATAAACCGGTTAGTAAATTTGAAGAGTTTATATCGTAAGAATTACCATCATTGGGGTCAAATTCTGCTGGATTTAAAAATTTTGAATCTCTAGGTACGATCAATCCATTTTTAGTTGATTTGTAATTAATTTTAATTCGAGGTTTTAAATCAATAATAACGTTATTATTACTGATTTGGGGATTTTCGTCATCATAATTATCATAAGCATTGGTGGTATCAATATTCAGAGCATAATCGATATAATCTTGTAAATCTTCTTTATTCGACATATCATCTATATCTTCTTCTTCTTCTTCTTCTTCTTCTTCCTCCTCCTCTTCTTCTTCTTCATAATCGGAAGGTTGGATTATTTGAGATTCATTTAATTTGTTTTTCGGTTTTCTACCTCTTTTACCCTTTTTCTTTTGTTGAATTAGAGGTTTACCATATTTTGAAATATAATCTTCATAATCTTTTATTGAGAAACCTTCTAAATTAGCTTGATTTTTTATATCAAATAATGAGCCAGCGGCACTTGCTACCACCATATCGATTCTTGGTAGTTTATTAGAAGCTTTCAAGAATTTATTAAATACTTCTGAAGGAGTTAAAGTAGATCTATCAGTATTTAGTAAATATGGCATATAATTTGGTGGAGGAAACGGTAAGGGGAGGGGAGGGGAAATTTGATCAATGACTGGAGGAGGTGGATAGATGAAGGGAATGGAAACCCCATCGTTGGTAGCATCATCTTCTTCATCTTCATATTCTTCTTCATCGTCACTTGGGTCGAAATGATTTACTGGAGGAATTGGAGGAGGAAAGCGATTAATGATGTATTTTAATTGATCAGAAACGTCTGGGTCATCCAAGTTGGTTTCAACGTCACTATAGAAGTCCTTCACTCTTAAAGGAGATTCTATCACTGGAATTATTGAAGAAGGAACGTTATTATGAGTTGGAGGTAATGAAGAAGCCGCAAAAGAATTTTTCAAATTTGAATATGGGAACGGCGGTAAAAAGGGTGCTGGTATTGACGATTCAATAGAAAATCCATTATTATTTTGATTAGTTCTAGGAACTGATAATGAATTATTTAATTTTCTTCTTTTAATAGTCAAATTTTTATCATGGTTAATATTGAATACAGCAGCCAAAGTTTCTGGAGTTGGTAAATTCATATCCGAGGGTTTTTTCAAAGACGAAGGATCCATTATGGAAGAAGTTTGCAAACCAGCAAGAAAATAAGAGGTTTGAACCTTAGTCAAGTTGGTTGAAAAATGGTTTTCAATAAAGTTTTCTCAAGTTAAGGTTGTAAAAAAAGGCCATTTCCCTGTTTTCTGGTAAATTTTTTGTGAGTGAGTGATTTTGTCGTCAGTGAGATTTTTGGCTATTCACATACCTGTCACGGTAGGCTACAAAGTGATACGGCTGATAAGGCTGGAGAGTTGATTAGAGGATTTGTCCTTATTAAAAGTGACCCACACCCTAATCCTCTGAATATAACCAACTACACCATAACTACCTGTAATACCACTACATGTTCTACAACTACATGGACTATAACTACATATAATACATATAATACATATATTACATATACATAACCATGTCCCGCATATTCCTATACTATAGCTACAACACTTAATGGACATCTAGTAATCCCAGCACAATATAAAACAAAAAGTTGTAGTTTTATGAAAATGCAAAAAAAAAGCTAAATTTCTACAAAACATGGAAATTACAAAGAATAAACAAAGCAGTACCACGTCACAAACAGTTAAACAATCCTTTCACATTATGCTCCACTACTGGTTTTACATACATATACTAAATAGTACACTGCCGTATAAACAGTACCATGTATAAACAGTATCACGTATAAGCAGTACCATGTATATACCCTGTATAAACAGAACCATGGATAATTAGTATACCGTATACTAATTATACAGTTACAGTACATACCTAGTTGCCACTGCTTCACTTGCACCTCCAACAAAGAAACGACTAGCAGCCACTCCCGTTAGTCCCCTGGGTTTACTCATATTAATGTATCTACAAAACGTATTATGCACAAATGTATATGTATGGATGTAAGACCGAATGGTTGCAATTTTATGAGCATCACGTGACACACACTCACACACACACTTAAAAACACCCAGACACCGCGCAACAAGCAGTTCCCCCATCGCCAGATTGAAAGTACCGTGGACGATAAATGTACGGAGGTGGCCTTCGGGACATTGCAGCCGTTCAACCACCACCGGTCAGATGCCAATGGAACCAGGACCTGGAGATCGTTGGAAGACAATTTGCAACATAACTGTATATGGGGTTCAAAGCATTGCTGTTTGTATGAATGTCCCCTGCACACAAAGTTGACAGTAATAACAAAAGAACAAAAGAAGAGAAAAGAAAATAGTAGGAGAAAGGCGGAATGATGGTGATGCTATTAACTTTGCTATTGGTCTTTGTATTTCTACCAATTTCACTGGTAATTTTCTTTATTGGTTGTTATACGATTATACTTTGTTAGGGTTTTCTATTTTGCCAGTGGATTGTATTTTGTTAGGACTGTATTTTGTTAGGACTGTATTTTGTATTGTATTCTGCTAGTATTGTAATTCTCGTAGTGTTGAGTGCTTTGTAGTGTTTTTGTTAGTGTTTTTTTTTAGGTTCTTTTCTTTTTTATTTTATTTTTTTTTTTGGTTTAAGTGCTTTTTTTTTTTTGTTTTAAGTGCTTTTTTTTGATTTTTTTTGATTTTTTCTGTTGTTTTCCTTTTCAGAATTCCAACTCAATCATTACTTCTCTTTCTTCCACTCTCGTATCACACTCATTCAATCAATCAATCAATCCACCTTCACCTTACTGGTCATATTCTTTGGCTTTTCCCAGGCTCTTTCCCCTTTATTACGCTGGTCTATCGTGATTAATTATAGTTTTACCACCATCCCCCTTTGTTCCCATTTATTAACCGCTCATTTACCATTTCCAATTGGATTCTTAATAATACTTGGTATTAATGTTTATTTGATATAAGAAGAACGCGTTATGCCTCCAAAAAGAACATCCAAAAGTAAATTCAATTATAAAGACCTTGTATTGGCTAAAATGGCTGGATTCCCAGCCTGGCCGTCATTTATAATGCCTCCAGATTTAATTCCATCAAGTATCATGAAGGTTAAAAAGAAATCAACCGAGTTCTGTGTAATATTCATACCGGATGGCGATTATAATTGGATGAACGAAAAAAATTTAGAAGCTTTAACCATTGAAAAATTGGATAAAAAATTAGAAAAAGTCCCCGATATGAAAAAATCAAAACAAAAATCAAAAAGCGGCCGTACCAATCATGTCACCGATGCTCTATTAGCCACCAAAGGATTGGAATTTGATGATTTCATGGATCAACTCGATAAAAGAAATAACGGTGATGAAATAGTCAAGGACGAAGACGACGAAGACGAAGAAGAAGAAGACGAGGAAGTGAAAAACGAAGATGGAGATGAAGAAGACGAAGAGGATGAAGCAGAAGAAGTAAAGGAGGAAACCGATGTCAATAAAATAAGGCCCAAGCGGAAAAATATAAAAAGAGAGGAAAAAGTATCGGAAGCCGATGACGAAGATGAATCAAATCAAAAAATCACTAGCAGACCATCTAATGGCAATTCCAACGGGAAAAGAATAAAAAGTGAACATGAAGAAGAACCCCCGACCAAACGTACTAACGGACACCGAAGAAGTGTTTCCACGCCATCCACATCCTCCTCCTCCTCCTCCTCTTCTAATAAATCAAAAACCATCACCGGATCAAGTGCAAAACTGTTGACCGAAGAAGAAAAACAGCATCAATTATGGCTCTGTCGAATCAAATTACAAAGATCATTGATTCAAAGAAACCAACCGGTTACCCCAACTAATTTAAAACAATTCCCACCTCCAAGTATTGACGAATTATCAGTGGCTAGATTAATACTACATCGGCTTGTTGAATTCCCAGTAAACATTGAATTATTAAAACAAACCAAGATTCATAAAGTATTAAAATGTATTTTGAAAGATGAAGAATTAGAATATCCCGATAGTTTTAAATTACATGAAAAATGTGAAGAATTATTAAATAAATGGAATTCTTTAATCGATGCTTTGAAATTAGAAAAAATGGTTAAATCAAATAACTCTTCCTTGGATACCAAAAATGATATTGATTTACAAAAAAATAATAATTCAAGATTAAGTAGTCAACCTCCTGATGAACTGGAAATATCAGCAGTTGAAACAAACGGTACTCCTAAAAAAAGAATAGATAACGGTAATCTAATCGAACAAAGTCCTATACTGAATACAAATGATGTTCCAGTAGCTGCATCAGTTGAAGGCTAATCAAAAGTTGCAGTGCAACTACATAAAGGGTACTTTCTAACCAAGCAAAAAAGAAAAAAAAAACAAAAAAGGTATCACCGTGAATCTTGTTATTCACTCCACAGGTTAATAGCTATGTATAAAGTGTTTTAATTCTACCTCTAAATTAATCAAATAGTTTATTTATAGTTGCAAAAACTAGTAGCCGTTCACATGTAGTCCAGATGGGGCGCCGGGTAACCTTACCGGGGAGGCAAGCCAGAGAACGGCGTGCGCCCACCGAATGTCGCTGGGAGCGAGTCGTCGTGTGCCAAACCGAATTGTGCGGGTACGAAAACACACCCCCTCTGCGTGCTCATATTTACCCTACACACCACCGCAAAAGCATGCTGTTAATTACCCTTTGCCCTTCGCAGGACCGCCAGTCGTAGACCACCGCTGCTGAGTAGGACGTCCTCACCAGTGAGCGAACAAGAGAACAACGACACCAACGGATGCAATTGAACCCGCCAATGAGAAGCGCAGGGAGTAAGTACCAGAGGCAAAGGGAATGATTGGATGTTTGTTCTTTGTGCAATGAAAAAAGTCAACGAAGAGCCAAAAAAACAAAAAAAAATGCAAAAAAAAAAAAAAAAAAAACATGAGAAGAGACTGAGAAAAGCGAAAGAGCGAAAAAAAAAAATTACTTAAAAACTCTTCTTTCCCTTCTAGTCTTTTCTTTCTTTTAATACTCCATTAATCATTAATATATTCTAAAATGGCTGAAGAAGATGTATGTGAATTCATGAGTGATCCTGGTAGATTGTGTATACCAACTCAGTATACTTGGATCGATTGATTTTTAGGACCAGGGATTGGAAAAGATTTTGTTGTACGTTGATGGGATCGAATTTTTCATCGACGAACGACAACAAAATTTTTTTCGATTGCCATCTCCACATAAAAAGTGTATATATATATACACTTTTTGTTATTTACGAACTGATACTAACTTATTCTAGCACACTTTCGAAACCGCTGATGCTGGTGCCGCTTTAACTTACCCAATGCAATGTTCTGCTTTGAGAAAGAACGGTCACGTTGTTATCAAGAACAGACCATGTAAAATTGTCGAAATGTCTACCTCTAAAACTGGTAAGCACGGTCACGCTAAAGTCCATTTAGTCGCCATTGATATCTTCACTGGTAAAAAATTAGAAGATTTATCCCCATCTACCCACAATATGGAAGTTCCAAATGTTTCCAGACAAGAATATCAATTAATTGATATCGATGATGGATTTTTATCTTTAATGACCGCTGATGGTGACACCAAAGATGATGTCAAAATTCCAGATGGTGATTTGGGTGAAGATATTCAATCTGGTTTTGATGATGGTAAAGATTTATTAGTCACCATTATCTCTGCTATGGGTGAAGAAGCTGCCATTTCTTGTAAACCAGCTCCTCAATCTTAAGTTGATTAAAAAGTAGTTAAATAGCTGTTTTTTTATTATTACTTTTGTTTCTATTATATAAATATTTTTGATTTATCAAGATTCTGCTTTTACTGTTCATTATATTGTAGTGCTTTTTCCCTGCAGGCCTTTTATTGTTGGAGACATAAAATATTCCCAAGAGCAAGCTATCTCTTACCTAATACCATAAAATAATTCATAGCTTTATCTAGAAGAATATCTAATAGAATATCTAAACAATAAGTTTTGTTAACTATCGTAAAGTTACTTCAATAGGTAGATTTCGGATGAAAAAAACAAAAAAAAAAAAAAAATTATATAAAAAAAAATGAACCGAAAACTAAAATAAAATAAAAAAAAGGCAAAATCGCTAACAAAAAAAAAAAAAAATGGACCAAAATATAGGCCCCTGAAGCAGAATTTACTCCTTAATAGATAGCTAGTTCATTTCAACAAGTCTGACCCTGGGTATCTGGTATATACGTTTTAAGATGGACCGTCAAGTTTATCTTAGCGTAAGAGCATCGAATGATGACGCTAGTGACGCAAGCTATTCCAATACTTCATTTGTTGGTAATACTCCATCAACAGTATTATTCTTTTTAGCATTAGCTGTTGGGGTTTTCATTGCTTTATTATTCATTTTTTTCACTATTCGATATTTTATTCGTTCTAAATACGGCTTACATGTTTACCCAATTACCCATCGAAGTATTCCATTTAATTTTTTAAGTGATGGTGACTTGAATAATCATTCAAATAATCAAACAAATAATTCCACAACAAATTATGAATTACATGAACAAATTGAATATATTCGAGCGCATCATTTTATAAGAGGTGAAATTTTAGAGAGAAGAATTAATAATAATTTATATTTCAATCAAGTTAGTCAATTAACAACAAATACTTCTACTTCAACCACCGATGCTGCCATTGCAGCAGCTGCTGCAAGACGTAGAAGACGCAGAAGAAGAAGAAGAAGAAGAAGAGGCGGATGCTATGCTAGAATGAAAAAATTGTCAGAACAAGAGGTTGAAATCTTGTTCCCCAGGAAAAGTTATTTTGATTGGTTAAATGGCGGTAAAGAACGAGATCAAGACGTTCGTGATGGGGTTTTACAAGAAGAAAATTTATTATATAAGACTATCAATGATTCTACTAGTAATCATGATGATACTTATCATGTTAATTCTTCTCAGGATAATGCTTTACGTGATGATGAAGATGATAATACAAGCTTATACGCTGATGCTTCTAATAATTTACCGATCAAAATGGTGAATTTATCCAAGGGATGTACGACTAAAGTTGAAGATGAAGATGAAGATGAAGATGATGAATTACATTTCACTTCTGGTACTTGTGCAATTTGCCTTGAAACTTTAGAAAATGAAGATACAGTACGTGGTTTACTTTGTGGTCACGTTTTCCATGCTGATTGTTTAGATCCTTGGTTAATTAAAAGAAGAGCTTGTTGTCCTATGTGTAAACGTGATTATTTCTATAAAAGTGAAAATAATCAAACAAATCAACAAAATAATGAACCAAATAATCAGCAAAATAATGAATCAAACGACCAACCAAGTAATGAAAACAATGACGATGAGTTAGATTCTGATGATGAATTCAGTTTGGATTATGACGCTTTCAGAAATGATCCTACTTTAAGAGCAATGCTACAGGAGCTCATTCCAACTTCTGAAAGAGTTCGGTTTATTCTTAATGATTCAAGCTTGAATCACCTCAATTTAGAAAATAGAGCAAACGAAGTGGCCAATAAAAAATATGGTTCGCTTCTCAAAAGATTTTGGTGGAGATTAATGGGTATTAAAAAACTCGATCTATTCAATTGGGCCGTTCTCTTTTTATACCACCAAGAGAATACCGATCTGAATCCCGAAAGTGAAAATACTAATGAAAATACTAATGAAAATACTAATGAAAATACTAATGAAAATACTAATGAAAATACTAACGAAAATGCCAATGAAAATGCCAATGAAAATGCTAGTCAACATGCCAATGAAAATGCTAGTCAACACGCCAACGGGAACACCCCAGAACCCCCAAACACAGACAATTCAAATGACCATACCACAACCGCAAGACAATCCCAGGATCTCGGCGAGACAAGGAATGTGGTTGAACAACGAGTATGATCATATGCATTCTATGAACTTTTGATTCCTTCAATTCTTGTATTTCTTTCTTCTTTTTTTCTTTCTTCTTTCTTTCTATATCCTCTTTAATTCTTGATCGGCCACAGCCCGTATATAGCTAATACCTATTCCCTGTGTATTCTATCCTTTTTTGTAGTTGTAGTTTTGCAACTGTCATACTGAACGGCTAAAACACCCGTACCTCCACTAACCAAAACCGAAAAAAAAAAGGACCGAAAACAAAGACAAAAAAAAACCCAAAAATCAAAAAACGAGAAGGAAAAAAAAAGTGAAAAAATTTGAAAGGAAAAAAAAAAAAGAGAAGTCTATCAATAATTGAATATAAACTCTATATTTGAAGTCGTCTTAATAGATTTTACATCTACTCCTGCTCCCTAACTAGAAGACGAAACATTATACAATATGGGTATGTTTTTTTGTCAGAGCTACCAGCTATTTGAAGGTGGGTCATGGTATAAGGATCGGATCATTAGTTTAAAAGTGAAAATTTTTCCTGAATTACATAACTGCAAAGTTTTGAAGAACTCGTTGGAAAAAGACTATCCATTACTGGGTGTGCCAATTGAAAGAGGTGCAAATCGATGCCAGAACGTGTAATATTTTGTGTAAAGACCCCACAGAAATGGAAAGAGATAGTCTAGGAGAAAGATCCATACCTTATGTATTAGATCATTTTTACTAACGTTGATATAGCTCCTCCAAAGAAAAGTGTTAAAATGGATTTAGGTTCATTCTTAGCTGATGAACAATTCGGTGGTGGTGGTTCTTGGGCCGATGAAGATGTTGATATGTCTTCTATTGGTGTCCAAGTCAACTCCTCTGTTGGTGTTCCATCTGCTGCTGGTTCTTTTGCTTCAAGAGAAAGAAACGAAGATTCTGGATTTGAACGTAGAAGAGAAGAATATCCAATTCCTGATGCTCCTCCATACAGAGCTAGAGTTAATAATTTACCATATGATATCTCTGAAGGTTCTTTAATTAGATATTTTGAAGATAAGTTAGTTGCTCCAGGTACTGTTACCGATGCTAAAGTTCCTACTGATATGTCTACCGGTAGAGCCAAAGGTTTTGCTTTCATCACATTCCAAGAAAGAGAACTTTTAGAAGATGCTTTAAAATTAACTTTATCTGAATTTAATGGTAGAAAAATTTTTGTTAATGTTGCTGCTCCTCAAAAACAAGATGTTTTCGATATGGATTGGACCTCAGTTAGAGGTTCTGGTATTCCAGCCCGTGGTGAAAGATCTCAAAGAGAAGAAGCTGAATTAGATTGGGGTTCAGCAAGAGGTTCTGGTATTGCACCAAGACAAAGAAGTAATAGAGGTGAAGGTAGACCCAGAAGAGAAGAACCAGACTTAGATTGGGGTTCAGCTAGAAATACTGCTTCAACCTTACCTCCAAGAGAAAGAAGTAATAGACGAGAAAACTCAGACAGACCTCCAAGAAAAGAAGAACCTGAATTTGATTGGGGTTCAGCTAGATCAACAACCACAAACTTACCACCAAGAGAAAGAAGTAATAGAGGTGGTGATAGACCAGAAAGAAGACCAAGAAAAGAAGAACCTGAATTCGATTGGGGTTCAGCTAGATCAACAACTACAAAATTACCTCCAAGAGAAAGAAGTAACAGAACCGAAAAGAAAGATGATATTGACTGGACAAGGGGTCAAGCTTTGGAACCACGTCAAAAATCAAATAGAACTGCCAACAATAAAAAGGGTAAACAAGATAAAGAAGCTGAAAAACCTCAGGGCCCTCAAAAATCTTTATATGATGTCTTAGCTGTTGAAGGTGACTCTGACGAAGAAGAATCAAAACCAGAAGTAACCAAACCAGAAGCTCCAAAACAAGAAACTGGTTTAGAAGAAGCTACCTCTAAATTGTCTGTTCAAGAAGAATCCAAGACTGATGACGGTTGGGAAGTTGTTGGTAAATAATCTCGCTGACTTACCTCATCTTCATTCACCGTCTTCTTGCCATTACCGCATTATTTCATCCACAACAACCAACGACCTCCCTTGATGTTTATATAGATCCTAGACATTCCCTATTTTTGCACCAATTTTTCGTTTCGTTTTACTTGTTTTTCCTATAATTTTTTCTCTTCTCTTAATGTGTATTCTTAAGCACTATGACAAACTGCATGTACTCTTAACAAAAAGGTAGAAAAGAAAAAAAAAAGATAGCAATAAATATGTATTTTATTAATGGTTGTAATAGGATAAGTTGTAGAATAGAAAGATTGCGAAAACTGACAAACAGCTTAACGTTTAATCGGGAGGGAAAAAAAAACGACAGAAGGATTAGAAAAACTGAGAAATAACTAAAGAAAAAAGTAAACTGAACTATAAAAGTTCTAATTCTATACTAATCGATTTATTCGTTAACTCGAAAGGCTCCTTTTCACAATGACTGAGGAGATGCAAGATCATGGGGCGACTGGCCAGGGAGACGTCAGTGATGGTCAAAAGGCAGTTAATTTCTATCTTATAGAGGAAAAAAGTACGTTGAGAATCGCAAAACTTTGAAACCAGGTCAAGCTTTATACTAACCAATCATTCTAGATAAATATGAAATATCGGTCCCTTCACCACTAGATAACCTAATGGCATTGTACGGTCTTGAATCAATTACACGCTCTTTAGCAAGAACCAATCCAGATGGTTCTAAAGGTGTCAAACTAAGAAAATCATATAAAAATCATATTCAAGATTTACCCGGGAAGCACCAAATTCCACCAACAAAAGAGCTCCCAGCTTCTCTTCTAGACCCAATGGTAGCTCAAGCCCCTGATATGATTAAAGAAATTGACCCTCAGTTGTTGGCGCAGGCGTTGAAGTTTGATAAAACGCCAATTAAGGGTATACCTGGTTTTAATACTGCAGATTTGGCAATTAATGACCAGCAAACATTGATGAGAACTGATGATATGAGTGAAAATGACGAATATGGTGGTAAGAAGTCGAAACGTAAAAAGAAGGTTCAAGCCAACGGTGGTGACGTTAAAAGACAGCATATATAGCATACCGTTTGCAAACATGTACGAAACAATGTTTTTATCCTAATGACCTCATGACATCTTCTAATTCACCAAGAATTATAGGCTTTCAACTCTTGTATCTTATTTCAACTTTCCATTCTTGTTATTATTATCTTAATTACAAACTTAAAAATAAAAAAATTATTTAATAAATTAATATATTAATTCTAAACTAGTGTAGTAATACATAAACGAGAATTGAAATTATAATTAAAGTAATTTACAATGGCATTTGCTAAGGCTCGGACATAACTGTCAGCCCTTCTTCGGCAAGTTCAGATACTTGGGTAAACTTAACGTATTTCTTAACTGGTTTTAAGGGCTTGTTTATAAAATTCTTACCCAGTCTTCTTTTAACACTCATCTTGTTCCTTAATAATCTACCAGTGTGACTTAATAAAGTTTTGATGATTAATTTTTTCATCATCATTGTCACTTCCAAAACTGATAAAATTTCGTTTTCAATTGATAATTCAGGTAGTTTGATCTTTAAATTTTCAACATTTAATGCACGACGATAACCCTTATTACATTTAATAGAAAGCAGAAGCAAAAACGGATTGGCCTTGAGCGAAACTATACTCAAATAGCTCTTCGATCTATGAATCATTTCCTCAATATCATTATCAATCACTCCTTGAGAATCACTACTGCCAGAAATGGACAATGCATGATTCGACATTTTGCTAACGTCCCTATTGGATTTTTTCCGAGGGTTGGTATGAGAAGCGTTTTCGTCAAATTTGACATTTTTATTGGTTCCATCAAGTTGTTCAACGAATCCTTGGGATTGAGTATCACCGGCAGATGAATCATCGTAATCAGATTCACCAACTGAATCATCGGATTGAGTCTCAATGTCTTTCAGTTTATTCAATAATGGACTTTCATTGATTGATTCCAATTCAGTTCTAAATATAAAGTTCATTAATTTTTCACCAGTTATTTCATCAATCTTGATATTTAACGGCTGCGAATTAACTTGAAAATTTTCCATTATTTTGATTCCACCGATGGATCTCTTCATACTCCAATCAACATTGATTAGGTTTTGCTCATTGCTTTCGAATTTGGGTGCTTCTAAAGGTTCCAAAAATCCTTGATAATGTGCATTAGGTAATAAATTGAATCCTTGCATCATCTCAATTTGTAATTTATTGTCGTTGGAATTGTCTTCCTTTATTGTTCTTGTGTAACGACCGTGAGCAATTGCTATATCTAAAATAGGAGTCCTGTCATCTTCAAGCATGTGCAAGATGATTTGATCAGCTTTCAAAATCCATTCTGCCTTCGGTTGAGCACCATTACCCGCCTGATAGATATCACCATTCAAAATAGATTGCATCATTAAATAGATATCAGTGACAACATTTCCCCTTTCGATGTTCAACATCAAGTAGTCATTTAGACTTTCGTTATCGAGCATGCTTTGTCTAAAGTTATAGTTATTTGACAAAATATTCATCAATTGATAGTATTTGTGAGACGAGCTCAAATTTGCATGTAAAGCCCTTAAGTCTTGAAAATCAATCGAAAATTTCAATTTTTCTAATTTTTCACTTAAAGATTTACTCATAGGTTCAGAATAAAAAAGTAAGCTAGTCACAATGATGTACAAAGTAAAGTATTGTTTTGATGTAGATGAAATGATAAAATTTGGCATATCCACCCGAAGCCTATTGGAGATGCCTTCAGACTGAGGAGGTTCTGGCTCTTGTTTTTCTTCTGAGTCTTGATCATTGGAACCCCCTTCCTCTATTTGAGACAATTTACTTGCCATTGGCTTGATCTGATCGTAAGTTACCATCAAGGAGGATTTCTCAACCAAAAGTTTGTCTTTACCAGCTAAAACACCATTCTTACAAATTTCAATACCTAACCACGGTGGCCAATTAGTCTTTGTACCATAAGAAGATTTATTCAAAATCAAATTATTGGAATGCTTGGTATCATTTTTCTCGATAACAAATATATTTGCATCTTTCAACATAAAACCATACCTCTTTTCTAGTTCTTGACCATTAATAACCAATGAATTCGTTTTTTTATCAACAACTGATATAATTTTAGCATCAATTCCAGGTGCTGCGATCAATACAACAGAATCAGGTGCATCTTCACTTTGAAGTTGAATTTGGGGAGAAATTATTTCTATCATAAAATCTTCATTAATTTTTTCGTTATCCTTGACTCTTCTGATTATTTCATCAAAACCATTGAATCTATCTTTCGATGTTTCCTTTGTTTTAGTGGATTCCTTAGTTGAAGAATTCAGTTTAATCTTATTAAAGCCACTAGTTATTGCACTGAGTTCGTCACTAGTAAATCTGTTTTCATTTCTATGAATGAGTTCTTCTAAGGTACTTATTGATTCATAAGATAGATACTTTTTGAAAGAACTTTTCAACTGAACAAAGTGAATATATTTCAATAGAAAGTTTCTATTATTGACATTCCATTTGAGGAACATACTAATCAATACAAACTTATTGTGGAAATTTTCTTTGCTCTCGGCGTTTGAAGTGTCAGTGTGAGCGTCAGACCTATTGATAAATCTTCTTTTTTGATGTCTGCATTCGTCAATATCTCCTTTTAAAGAAGCTATTCGGTTGTTTAAATTCTTGTTGGAGTAATTCTTGGTCCTGTTCTCCTTGATCTGCTCCCTCAACTGTTCAATTCGATCATTGAACAACTCAATCTGAGGGGTATAAACATCTGTTGATTTTAAAAGACAATCATGGGTGGACTCAGATCCCAATTGAGTGTTCGTCTGTTCGGACTTATTCGTTTCAGTATCTCTCAAGTAAGAAAATCTCTTTGAATACATTAAAGGATAAATATCTACCTTTCTTGGGTTTGAGTTTAAGGATGGAAGATATGCTTCTTCATAGTCAAGTATGTCAAACCATTGATCATCATTGTCGAAATTATTGTAGTGGGAATTGCTTTCATTTTTAGCTTTCTTCACAGAATAAATATCCTGGTCGAAAACAGCATGCATCAATCTCAAATCAATTCCAGATAGGTGTACTTCACCAATATTAAAGTTCATCTTCATAATTTTCTTATTTCTAGATAACCCTTCATGGACTTCAATCCTTGGTTCCTTTCTTTGGTGAAGATCAACAATGAAGTCATCCATTTTAGCTCTTACACCAACACATTCTATACTGTCCTGTTCGGAATCTATAGTTTCATCTCGATAAAGATGAGAAATGAATAATGACTTGAATCGAAATTGGAACTTATTTGTGAATAAATGTTGGGAAAACTTCATGGATTTTTTCAATTCACCAAACATCACGCCCCTTCTTATTGGCAACATCATGTTACCAGAGAATAATTTCCACCAAGAAAAGAACTGTTTAAAAACACCAGGACTTAAATGGATAGCATTATAACTACTTTCTGTATTAGCAGAAAGGGAAATGGCCATATGAAGCTTATCACTTCGGAACCCAGCATAAGAATCATGATCTTTTCCTGTAAAATCAGGATTGTATAAGTTGATCTCATAATGAGGTTTGCATTCGTCAGTTACTTCGTCTGAGTCTGGTGATACTGACCTCTGCAAAATAAAACCAACCTTGAAGTTAACACCTCCGTGTAAATTAAGAACTTGTTTTTCAACCAAGTCTGACTGCACCTCGAAGGGATCTATGGAGTCACTAGACGTATCGTCCAAGTAGTATGCGAAACAAGAAGAAATGAACCTCTTAGTATTAGGCAAATAGACAAATTTCGAGCTCTCACGGGTCCAAGAAAGAAGAGGAGAGATGAGGTAATTTGGAATGTACCATGAGATTTTGTCTGATTTAATATCGAAAAACAGGCGAGAGTCATCGTTTTCATTCACCTTCCATTCCACATTATCACTGAAAGCCAATACAAAACCAGACGAAGAATCAAACAAGTCATAAGGATCACGAGAGCCCTTAAACGCAACCTCAAGGCCATTAGAAGGACCGGTGATTATCTTGAATTTACCATGCATGATAAGTCTCAATTTATCCCAGAATCCCAATTTCATCGAGGGGTCAACTGGAGGTTTGGAAAACTGATCGAAATTTAGCATGACCTGCTGTATTCCAAACTGATAAGATTGGCCCCACACAAACCGGGAGGGTAGCTTTGAACCAAATTTTACTTGAATATCAGTATACAACTTCACTGTAGATAAGGACTTCTCAATGGTCAAAGAATAATGCTTATCCTTTTCGATGTTTTTCATGTGTTTTGTTAACGGGATATAAAGCTTTCTTAAGTGTTCAGCCTTTTTGATTAAGGCTTCAGAAATAACAAGATGACCTTCTAAATTGAGTGCTTTTTCGTGAGAATCAGGAGGTAGATGGAGTAAGGGTAACGGGTAATCTCGAAGATGCATTCTTAGTTCTGTCAAGGTGAGTTGGATATATGAAGGAAACATCAAAGAGTATTTGGTACTCTTTGGAACACCTTGACCCATATCATGGATAAATTGGGGTAGATCGCGAAGGTCAAACTTGGTTGTTTGTAAATCAAGGTCAAAGCCATCCATTATTACTGATAGCAAAGGAGCTTGGCTCATGTAAGCGACTATCTTGGTATTTTCGTTTCTTGCTAAACTGGCTTCATTTCCAAATAAAAACTTTCTATTAGAAACAATTTCATCATTGAGCCTATCCTTGTACAGTCTTATTTTTCTGACCCACTGAGTAGAAAAGGTTTTAAGCAATGTTTCATACTTATCTTCAAGATCTACTTCATTATGCTCATTCAATTCATTAGCTGCTCTTTCTTCGAAGAGAGAAATTTGTTCTAAACGTTTACGCTGTTCAACGATACCCAATTGGTAAATCACACTTAATTCAGATTCAAATGGATCATCTTCCATGCAAAAGGAAAGCCTATTAGATGTGATTTTCATTTTAGGTACTTTGACAGTTTTCGATTCCTTAGGCTTGACGACGTTCACTTTCAGTTCATTATTGCCCTTCATAGCATGCACTAAATGTTTCATGGTCTTAATGGAAATGGACAAGTTATCAAACAATTGATGAACAACGAAGGAATGAGGCTGTATCAATCTTATTGATTCTGAATCAACGGCTATCTTGTGACTCAAATCAGGGTCATTAACATCAATTTTTAAGCCATCAATACAAGCCAAACGACTCCAATATCCTTCAATGGTGGGCGAATCAGCAAGAATCCTTGCAAAACTATTATCTACCCTGAGAACACCATGAGAAAAGATGTTGATGAGGTTGAATAATTGTAACTTGATTTTGAAATCATCACTCAAGTGGAGTATTAAATCCGATTTAACTACTTTTACTTCCCCATGTAGAAAGTCTTTCAACTTTTTAGGTTGTAAATGGCGATTAGAGATAGTCCTTTGACTCGAAAACCGTTTCATATCATTCTTGAACTTCCTTGTGATTGACTTAAATGGATTGATAAAGATTTCTTTGATGAGGTATATAGAACCAATTATCGTCATAAGTTTATAGCGATCGTAGGACCCTCTTAATTCACCGACATTACCATCTATCCTTAGTTTCTTTTGGGAGTTCTGAATCACCGCCCCAACTTCTATGTTGAAATTTGGAACGCTAAGGAAATTCTCAAATTTTTCAGTGACTAAATCATTTCGTACTGAACTATTGATTTTATTAACTTCAATATTGAATGCCCAGAATAGTATATCAGAATTATTTTCTGATAATAAATTAGACGTAAGAGTATCCTGCGAAGTAGCCATTGAAGGTGGTATTAGGCTGTCAGTTGAGGAATGGGCAGTGGACGAAGGGATATCCAAAGACAGTTTTCTAGTGTCGTTTTTTATTTTTGCTTTGAAATCATCAAAGGTGAATTTGACTGCCCTAAGGTTATGATTTGAAGAGCCGAAATCCTTATCAAATCCATTTCCAAAAACTTGTGATATATAGTCTTTGCCGATAAGAACGGACCTCGAACCTATATGAACATGCGAATGAGAGACCCTGAGTTCAGCTTCTACCAACCAATGAGGTAAAACCTTGAATAATTTTGATTCCAATGATGCACCTTTAAGATCGGCTTCCGATGCTGGCGAAGACAATAGACCAGGCGAGGCCAACATAGGATGGAACAAAGGATACACACTTCTTTGTTTGATTATTTCTGAATTCAAGAACAAATTTATAAGACCAGTATTCATATCACGGTCGGTCATTGTAGTAACATCCATAAAGAGTCTGTTTATTCCGACAAGAACATCTAGCTCACCCAAATCCACCATAAGTTCATCGATGTCAATTAAGGATTTAACTCTTAAATTTTTTAAAATATCAAATTGAAAATGGGCAGATCTAAGGCTTAGGATTTCCTTTTTGATGATCTCATTTGTATAATTAGCTGACTCTATATCACTTTTTTCATGATAAGTTGTACATGGATGCAATATATGGCATTTAGCATCATAATCTCTGGCAGCAGTGGTCATAACGTGAACATTAAGTAAGGAATAAGAAAAATTCAATATTTGAATACGTTCATGTAGCTTATCATTATTTCTAATGATAAGTCTTGGTTGTTCAATAATTAGCTTAACATCTAGACGTGGGTAGTAATCATTAAGAAGCTTGAAGAATTTGTTTTTAAGGGGAGAGCTTTTGGCAGACGAGCCATTGACAGAGCTACCGGCTTCATAGTTTTTCTTATTCGGAGAACTGTTCTCGTAGTCCAACTCAATTTTCGTTTCGTCCATGTCGTCAGCATCTTGAGAGCTATAACTAGTATCTGATTCATTATAGTTATTCAGTAATAAATTGCGTTGCTCTTGTTTGATTTCCTTTTGTTGATTGTTAAAAACAGATTGGTTGTGGCTATCTGCTCCAGTATGAGAATAAGCAAGGTAGCTTTCATCGTTATCATTGAGATCGATTTTTTCCAATCTTCTAGCTAATTTTCTATTTTCCCTTTTCAAGTCATTTAGTTTCAAAAACTTTTTAAGTAAAATAAGATTATAAAGAAGAGAAGATAATTGAGCAGTGTCAACATCTAAAATTGGACTACTTGCGGATGAGAAAAATTCAACCATACAGTTTTTAAAACCGTAACCATTTGCCAAGTTATCCATGATATTACTTTTGAAAGTGAAACTGTAGTTAGGGATATTGAGAACTTCATCAGATTCGGCAAAGTGTGTTTTTTTGATCTCATCGTAGACTAATTTTGAATAATCAAGTTTCAATAATTGAAATGAAGTTGTAGCATGGAAAGGTTTATCAACTTTTGGATCAAATAAGACTTCAAACCCAGCCGAACCCTCATATAATTTTTGTAAATTTACAGACATTGATTTTATGTTTAAGGAGACTGAAGTTCTAGGATGTGATTGTTTAAAATATTCTGTAAAAGTTTGATTATCTTCGGTCGTTGCAAAAGGGATTTCTAAAAATGAAGTATTTTCAACATGAATTGAAATTTCATTTATGGCTGAATAAATTTTATTATGAAGTTTAACAATTCTGTTTAGACGTTTTTGAAATTTAGAATCATTATTTTCTTTCAAAGATTCTGATGTTGATGGTGGACTTTTTGACGATTCAGCCGGTATATCATAGCGGAAACTATCACTTCTTGGAAAGTTGAAATTATCAAGATCTATATCATCTTCATCTTCATCTGTGGCCGCATCCTGATCTTGTTGTAACCCCAACCCATCATTTTCTTTACTTAATTTTTTGATTAGATACTTAAAGGTATTGAAAACTGATACTTTAACATCACTAGTGAATATTTTCAATTGGATATTTTGTAAATCACCATGAAACATATGAATGGAGTAATTTAATTGGAATCTAAAAGTCCCTAAAGAAGAAGGAGGTAAATGCTCCATGACGGTAGCAGTATTACGAATTTGAACATTTGTTGTTACAATGTTTGAGTAAAATTTAATTACATCATCATGTCTTTTACTATACCTTGACAGGATAGTAAATTTAGCATAATCAATTCTAGTTTTGAACTTAGCAGAGCTTGTTATTGAAGTATTTCTTATTTCAATATCAATTTTAGGAATATGTTTAAGAATGAATCTCAGTAAAACTTTGGCAAGTCTATTAGCTGGTAAGACTGAAATTTTAGTCGAATTTAAATCTTCTAGTTCTGATAACTCAGTTGGTTTTCTATTTTTTGGCTTATTTTTCAACTTCGACTTCCCATGTTTTTTATTAATGGTATCGTCATCATTCAACAACGTTATATTAAGATCATCCAAGATAATCATTCGAGTGTTCCCCCATAATCTGAAACGAAGGGACTTCAAGTTTATGACAATCTTAGAAGAACAAAATGATAATCCATTGAACAGGACCCCATTATTGATTGAAATTGAGCATAAATGGAAACCAGTAATCAATGCAATAAAGTACCATGAAAACCACCAGCATGCAATTAAACCCAATCCGTAATAAACGATTTTCATTAGCATGATGAGTCGCTTGCCTTTTTTATCTTCTTATCCTCTAGGTTCCTAGCCCACAATGTTAATGTAAATAGTGCAATTAATGCTAGAGTATTAGATAGCAACCGGGGTAAATTATCTAGATGTTCCTCTTGTTTTTCAATTAAATGCGAATAGATAAGACGTTAAATAGAAGCGAGTGGATTATGTATCGCTTGGATTGTTTAATTTATGTTGATTAACTGATTCTAAAGCCTATGGATTGAATATATTGAAAAAATTGATATCGCTTTGGCAGCTACCAGCTAAGTCAAACCGTAATTGATGCTCATTAACAAAGAAACAGAAAAAAACATAGCACAATAAAATAACTGAAATAGAATAATGGTAAACACAAGGGAACTATCCACTAATGACACTCCCCTTTTCATCATATCGCTACACAAGTAATCTACACCCTGGCACGCAAAGCATGAGTACATTTCCTCGAAGCTTTCAAAGCTGTAGTTGTTCCCAGCTAATATCTTCCGCCATTCTTCTATTTTCGGTTTTTTTTTGCTTCTTTTGCAGTTATCCAGATGCACGGATGTAAAGTCGTGAGTCTGTACTAAACGGGACATCCTCACAGAAGGGGTGTGTCCATTTATCGCGGGTCCTGATATTTTTGAAAATTCTCCTGGATTGGTCACGTGTGTCTTTATAGGGCATGTACCCTAAACGGATTGCTTTGTCTTGTGTGCACTCCCTGAGAATAAAAATGAAAATTGTAATTTTCTTTCTTTTTTTTTTTTTGTTTTGTATGCGGTGCTCACTGTTTAAATCAATTTTATTTTTTGTTTTGTTAGTGCGAACAGTTTGTTAGTGAATAGTGAATTTTCCTTAGTGTGAGAAAATCCAAAAACTTGGTGAAAATTTTTACTAGTCAAGTTTTAATAAAAAAAAAAAAGACCTCCTTTCTTACACTTACTATTACAGTATACCTTTTTAATCAATAACGTCAAAAGTATGTTCGGACCTTATGATAATTATGTTAGAAGAGAATAAGTTAATGAATAGCAGGTGAAGAGTTTGTTGTTGGATTAAAGTCATCAAGTTTGAACTGATGTTGGATGTACTGAAATAAGAAGACTGACTGGAGTCTGTCTATATGAACAATCAGTGTATGACAGTCAGTATATGAACAGTCAGCATATGTGCAATCTACTGTATAAGACACAGACTATACAAGAGCCAAGTTGTGCATGTCTTCTATTCATTACAAGAAGTTTGAAAAGATTTCAAACGAGATGAGCATATCGATGACTATGAATAATGGGTAGTGAAGTGAACCATAGCAGCCTTGATATTCTTACTTATTCTATTCTTACTTATATTATTCTATTTATTTAACTAGATACTAACAAGTTCTTTTAGTGGCCGCTGCTGTTCCACCTCAAAAAATTGTTAAGAAGTTTACCAAAAAATTCAAGAGACACCACTCTGACAGATATAAGCGTGTTTCTGAAAACTGGAGAAAACAAAAAGGTATCGACTCTTGTGTCAGAAGAAGATTCAGAGGTACCATTGAACAACCAAACATTGGTTACGGTTCTAACAAAAAAACTAGACACTTAATCCCATCTGGTCACTACGTTTACAATGTTGCCAACGAAAAAGATTTAGATGTTTTATTATTACACTCTAAAAAATACGCTGCTGAAATTAACCACAATGTTTCCGCTAAAAACAGAGTTGGTATTGTTGCTAAAGCTAAAAAATTAGGTGTTAAAGTTACCAATCCAAAAGGTAGAGTTTCTTTAGAAGCTTAAATTTAACGTAACTTTTTGTATATGTAATTATCAAAAACTTCTATAAATTTAATATATTTCTTCGTCCATTAATCTTTAATGTAA
Source organism: Hyphopichia burtonii NRRL Y-1933 (assembly GCF_001661395.1). Taxonomy (NCBI): domain Eukaryota; kingdom Fungi; phylum Ascomycota; class Pichiomycetes; order Serinales; family Debaryomycetaceae; genus Hyphopichia; species Hyphopichia burtonii. The sequence continues at coordinate 1,667,634 of NW_017963730.1, forward strand.
TACAATATTAAATACTATGAATGTATAAATTAAATATAGATGTATAAAGTATTTTTTAAGAGAAAATATTAATGCAGAGAAAGAATAAATAAAAGTAAAAGTGACTGCAAAAAAAAAAAAAAAAAAAAAAAAAAAAAAAAATAACAGAATTGAATATAACCTTAACCCCTCCCAAAATTTTATAGTCGTCCATGTTAGCTTATCGATCTCTTCTTGATAATGAGCCAGCAACGGCCACGCTACTGACCTCACAATGATGATGTTTTTTGATTTTATATCCTAAATCACAAACACCATTCGAGTCAAGTTTAATTTGAGAATTCGACCGAAGAAACTGTTTATGTAATACAGGTAATTGTTTCTTTGGCTTCTTCTCTCCATCTGGTGTAGTTGGTTCATTTTCAGTTGACTCATGACATTCGCAATTACACTCAACCTTCTTTGTAATTTGTGAGGAATTATCAGTACCATTTGATTTGATTGAATTAGTAGAAGAGCCTTGTTTTTCTGTATCTTCAGGTTTTAATTGATTTTTAGCAGTAAATTCTAATCCTGAATTAGAATGATGCAAATCATTATTAGAATGTTCATTATCTTCTTTAACTGCAGGTAATGAAGGTGTTCCATTATCACGATTATCACCACTAACATCCAACATTGATCTCACTTTCGAAGGAGATATATTTGATTCCAGATTATCCTTGTGAATATTTTGACAATTATTACATGATTCGTCATTTTCTTGTATTTGGCCCTGAGTTAAAACTTGAGTCGAAGAAGTATGAACATTAGTATGATCTTTCCGTAATTTTAAAGGAGTTGTTGTTAATGAAGAATTAGAATTTATTGATTCATTATCTTTTGCATTTGCACCACCATCATTTAAATCTAACATACTTCTGAACGGAGTATGTAAACCTTCTTCATCACTACTATTAAAAGTATTTTTACGGGATGGGGGTCTAGTATTGGTATGAGATGAAGATGATGACATATTTGAAACAAATGGATTAACAGTTTGATCAGAGTGTTCATAAAGACACATTTCTAAACCAACAAACCAAGGATCTTTAAACAATAGATCTAAATCATATCTGGTATTTACTGAAGGATCACAAAGTTTCCAAGCGACTCTTGCAGCACCATTTGAATGAAATTGAGCAGCCCATTTAAATTCAGAACCAGGGCCTCTTGAATAATCATCATTATTTTTAAAAGAAGGATGATCTGATTTGAAACGGTCTCGATTGAATTTATAATCTCTATAACCATGATCACTTGAACAAGCATTTTGAAAAGGAATATTTGAATAAGCGATACAAAATAATAACATACCTAATCCCCAATGATCCATTTTAAAAGGATCATAAGCAAAACTTTTAGCTTCTGAAGAACTAACTTCTTTTAATTTCATAACTTCTGGAGGAGAATAAGGAGGAGAACCAACATAAGCAGTTGATAATTTTAAAGGAGAATCAAAATTACCAAATTCTTCATGACCATAATCACTTACACCAAAATCACAAATTTTAGCAACACCATTAGCATCAATCAAGATATTTTCTGGTTTCATATCTTTATGAACAATATCATGATCATGTAAATATTTTAAACCATAAGCAATTTGTTTGAAAATACAATAACGTTCCAGTAAAGAAGATCTTTTCCAACCCGGTTTAATAATGGTATTGAATAAATCACCACCTTCACAAAATTCTAAAACAATCCCCCACCCTCTTGTTAAATTGGCTTGAGATTGAATTCTCACCATTGTAATAGTATCAACAACGTGCCTACTAACACCCCCAACCTTTGATATGATGAACTCTTTCGAAGCTCTTTTATAAAATTCTTCATCAGTTTCTTTAGCTAATAGAGTGAATTTTTTCAAAGCATAACATTGTTTTTTACGGCTAATTGCATTAATTATACGAACATCTGAAGAACCACCATCACCTAGTTTTTTAGTACTCATATCAATTTCAAAATCTTCTAATAAATTCACATGTTCTTGTTGTAAGTCATCTGGTAAATAATCATTTGGATCAGCCACCGGGTTTGCTACGACTCTAGCACCTTCGGGTCCACCCTTCATATAAAAAGAAGGATTTTTCGGTATATCATTAGACGGATTTTTATTCATACCAAAAGGATTATAAGTGATTTTTTCATTATGAGGATGATTTGTTTGATGTAATGCATTCGAAGCAGCTCCTCTTTGACCCCCAGGACCTGCATTGGCTCTTGCTTGAGCATTTTTATTATTGATATGTTGTAAATGAGCAATTGTTTCAGCTCTAGATAATTTTTTCTTTTCCGAGGTTTCAACAGGGTCTTTATGGTGATGATGGTGGTGAAGCAAATTTTGAATACCATGATGATTATTCGAGGATTCCTCGTTATTTTTTTGAGGAAGAATATTGGAATTATGACGACGTAATGAAAGAATTGAAGGGGTTCTGGATACTTTCATCGAAGATACACTTTCGCTATCATTATTTGAATTATTCGAGTCATTATTTGACATTGGGGTTGAAGACTCATTCTCCGAGGAATCTCTTTTGAATAGCTTTCTAAAATGGTGATGATGATGATGCTGGTGTTCATTTGACGGAACCAGACCCTCTTGAACCGGTTTCATTTTGGATAATGGCATTCTTGAATGCAAGAGTAGAAGAAAAAAGGCAAAACGGTGAGCTTTTCAGTGCTTCCTCTTCGTCTTCTTCCTCTAGAGGTTTTCTTGTTCTGTTTTTTTTTTTTTCTTTTTTTCCTTTTTTTTTTCCTTTTGTTAGAGCTTAAATTTCTCTGCGAACCGACAGGACAAACTCTTCAATTGAAAAAAAAAAAAGTATTGTCTTTATATTATCTCTATTACAATAGACGGGTTAGACAAAGGATTTGGGAATTGAGCTTGTAGTTTAACCTGAGTATCTTTTTTTTCTTGATTGTTGGGTGAAGATTATGAATTTTTTTTTCTGGTAAGCAAACCTCCTGTGACGTCACGACAGTGTTCCGATTAGATAGTGAAGTGCTCTTAAAAGTGTATGCCCAGTAACTAAAAGAAAAATACCTAAAAGAATCTGGCAGTATCTGAAGTATCTGAAGTATCTGAAGTATCTGGAAGTATCTGAAAGTATCTGAAGTATCTGAAGTATCTGAAAGTATCTGAAGTATCTGAAAGTATCTGAAAGTATCTCAACGAATCTAAGTGTATCTGGATGTCTTATACCTGAATGTCTTTTTAGTATTCTGGAATGCAATCTATGAATCTAGCAGAGTATAAAAAGAAAGACACCTTATATACTTTCTAGCCTTGGGGAAGCAGTAATACAATATATATGGGAAAGGAATAGGATACGAAGATGAAAAGAAGCAATCAATTGTTTAATTTAAAAATTTGAGATTAAGATTAGTTTGCTCACAGTTGGAAAAAAAAGATATTTAATAATCAATTAGATAAGTTAAATAAAGACCAAGTAGTTTAAGCACAGAAAGTTTAAGAACAGCTAATTTAAAAGCAGCAAGAATGACCGGGAAAAGACATCACCAGATTAATTTGAAATCAATGTTAGCTTGACAGATGGTACCCTAAAAACAAAATGGCTATTAGCACCGATTAAACCCGAACAGCTAATAAAAACCATGTGGAGTAAAAAAAAAAGCATTTGGCGGACCCCCCCCCCCCCCCCCCCCTTTGGGATGTACGGAGGTTGTGTTTATGTACAGGTCTTTGTAGTTGCAAAAGAATAAATTTATTAAGGGTTTAGGAACATTAGTGATTAAAGATATTAATTATATAATACAGAGACTTAGAAATAGAAGAAAGGGTATGAGCTTAAACTGATTCTTCATCAGAAGCTTTGTGATTTCTTTTAATTTTGAAAAATCTAATACCACCACTACCAGTATTATCGTCATCTACATCTTTTTCAGCCGGAGCGGATCTAGTGAAGGAGCTTTCATCACCCACTGGGCCATTAGCACCGGTGGTTGCGTCTGGAGGAGGAGGAGCATAGCCGGCCTCTTGCTGCTTGCTAGCTTGAACTCTAGCCATGTGTTTTCTATAACTAGTGGCAATATTAGCAAAACAAGTATTTAACCAAACAATTATAAGACAAACCACTGCAGTCCATACAATGGCCATTAATTTAACCCCAATATGGGCAGATAAGTTATCGTCGTTGAAGGCGTTTTTAGCTAAAACCAACCCGGCAGTTTGTAAAGCAGCAGTACCAGCTAAAAAGAATAAAGCAAAAGAAACAAATGCAATAACAACCCGGTCAATAATAGTGAAACATAATCCTAAAATATCAATGATTAATGCCACCCCAGTGAAACAAAGGGCAACAATGGTGAAAGCAAAGGAGAATCTGGTCAAGTAATAGAAAGTATCTCTTTTACTAATAAAATCATGAGGAACATTTCTTTCAGTGTTGAAATTATCAACTGGGGAAACTGGGTAGGCTGGTCCTAAAGTACATTTGGAAAAATCATGGTATTCACAAACCCCCCAAAATGTCCATGTAGCTTCATTTGGAGCTCCTCTGATATTACTAGTATCAGCACGAATCCAGTAGAAACGGTTCAATGGAAAATGTTTCGATGATCCTGAAAGAACAGTGAAAATTAAAAGTAAGGTGGCTCCTGCGAGGAAAAATAAATTAACAAAGGTTTGAACTACTCTCATTATGGATGAACACCAATGGGGCGTAGAAAAGTAGAAGGCGTTGTGGTGATTGAAATTGAAGAAGGTTAAACCAAACCAAACAAAAAAGAAAAAGAATGCCAGGACTAATAAAGAAAACTGACGAAAAGCAAGGAGTTATATAAATTAGGGAAACAGCGAAGATACAAAACTAAAAAAAACAAAAAAAAAAAAAAAAAGAAAAAAAGAAATGAAATGATGACAACGAAAACAGAACAAAATAAATGGAAACAATACCTACTCTGTAAACAATTTATAAACTGAAATGGTAATAATTAATGTTATATTTAAATAGGTTTTTAAGTAAACAATTAAAAAATATCATGTAAATGTCATACACTAAAAGTCATTCAGGTATAATGAGCTTTCCCTTTTCAGTAAAGACAACAACAGCTCAAACCACTCAAAAGAAAAACAAATCCGGCCATTGTGCAGGCCAGAAATTTCAAAGGTATGGACTGGAGTCGGGTACCGGGCGTGTGCGCACACAATTCATTTCTAGTTAATGAAATTTCTATGACCCTGTTCGAAAAAAGATGCAAAACCGTTTACTTTACCCGTTTTAATCATCCTGCCATTTTTTGCACCAACCGTACCAGGTTCTCTCCAAGCATTTCTTGGTTGGTTCTGTAGAGCTGGTGGCACTTGTAGTGGTGGAGGAGGTGATGGTGGTAGAAGCAGTAGTGCTTGGGGGTCTTGGTTTTAGCGGGTTGGGGAGTTTGGGAGGGTCTGGTTCATTATCGTCATGACTGGAGTATCTCCAGTTGAAACAGTCTCTACATGGAGGTTGTTCCACACAGGCGGCTGTTTCATTATAAGTTAATATTATATCATCGATCACGGTATGTATTCGATGATTTAGTAAATTGACTCTCCAACCTTTATCGGTAACAACATCATAAACACAAACTTTCCCGGTATGACAAGCGGTTTCCATTGCGTATCCGGCTACGTTGCAACTTGACAGTGCTCCATTACAAACCCCCATATAAATTGGATCAGCCGTGTTACCAATATGCCATATATTTTCCTTGTGTTTGGGGATGCCGGGGGCTTGGGGTAAATGAAGTCTTTTCATGGCTAGCATTTCTCCTGGTGCTTCGAATGCAACTGCCGGTAATCCAAATGTTCTACCTAATAATGACGCCAATGCTCCTCCTAATGAATGTCCTGTGACCCAGATTTCATATTCTTCTGTTGAATAGATTGAACTGACGTTTTTATATAAATCAATTGTAGCTTGATAGTATCGATCTTTTCTCATTAATTCTTTTTCTAAACAATCTTGATTACAGGTGTAGGTTTTCTCATAACAATCACATACAGTGGTCCACATATAACTAACTCGGGCACAACAACACAGAAATAATAAATTATCGTTGGTTTTATCGTTATTCCCGGTTTCGTCACTTCCTCCTCCCGGTAATCCTGCCCCCAGGGTTCCTTTAATTCCAATAACGACAATTTTGTCTTCTTCATTAACAAAGATGTGTCCTCTTAATCCAATATCCTCCCAACCAAAATTAATATCGTCGTGTTTTTCATCCGGTTCCCATCCTCCCACATCTATCCAATCCAGTTTTTTCTTTTCTTCTTTATTCTGGGGGAACCTAACGTATGCATTCAGCGATATGGTTGCTAAATTAACAATTGTATCTCGATCTTTCATATCGGGGATTCTGATCTCTTCTTCCGGATCCCACTCTAATCCAATCTTGTTAAGTAGCGACGGATTGCCCCTTATCCTCATTGCATATTCCAAATACAGTTCAATAAAATTGGGGGTATGACGCTCTTTCAATCTTTTAGCTAATCCCGGAGCATGTTTGATATTAAGATCAATGGTCCATGGATTCTTCCCCCAATGTACCTTGGGCCAGTCCATCCCGTTATAAATGGCTTGTAAGTCTTCACTCTCAATATCCTCTACCTCAATATCATCTGGTTGATTCGAAATAAACTCCGGTGTGATATCTAATCGACGATGTACTCGATAATTCTTCTCTCCTGCTCCATGGTGATATATATGCTTGATCTGAAACCCCTTTGGTTTCTTTTGAGTTTCTTCCTTTACTTCATATCTCGGTGGATCCCATCTCCTACCATCTATCCATATTATAATCCCGATAATTAAAATAAATCCCAATGCCCTCCGTATTATATTTCCACGGTGATTGTTGCGTATCTGATGGTTTGTACTCGGCTTTTCCAGTAAAGGAATCATTCTAGATTACTGTTCTTCCTCTTATGTCTAACCCTGGAGTAAAGAAAGAAAACGTAGTTGATAAGATAAGAATAGTTTGTGGCGATCACTACTTACTCACTTGTAGTAAAAAAAAAAAAAAATTAGGGGAAACCCCCAGCGCGCTCAACAGGGTGCAACACCATTGATCTATTGATTCTATTTAATAATTAACTTATCTATATATATACTACTTTGGATAACAAAGGATTGTTGGATTCGTCTTCCAACAATACATGTCTCAGGGAAATGATTCTAATATCTTTAACCAATTTAATATCTTTAATCTCACCTCCAATCTTTAAATGTTCTTGTTCTAAACTATGATGTAAAATTTTATTCAATTTAATAAGAACCAGAGTTAAAACTTGGGGCGTTAATTGATATTGATTGTTATAGTATGCATTTGTAAGTAAGGAAGTAAAGACATCTCCACATCCATTGAAATTACAATCAATCTGTTCAATTGGTACAATGAATAACTTTTGATGCAGATATCCAAGACTATACATTTTATCTTCAATAATAATTGAAGATATGACGAAATTTGGTATATTGTATTTTGACTCGAATGCCTCGATTGCAAGCTTAAGTGAATCCCAATCCCGTATTTTCTTACCACCACTCAATACTTCAAATTCAAATTGATTAGGGGTTATAAGATTAACTTCTCCACTAGCCAATATTTTCTCATATATCGGTACAACAGTATCTGGAACATATAGTTTACCGTTATCCCCCAAAACAGGATCAACTATCCACACCGGCTTCTTCTTATTGCTGTTATTGTAAATCGACATCACCTGTTGATAAATTATCTCCAATATAAGATCATTTGGCGAATATCCCGTCAATATGATTTCATACTCTTCATTAAAGTCAACAATATCCTTCAACCCTAAAAATAAGTCGGTTATTAATTCCGCACTAGTAGGTTTACCCTTGAATTTCCTATATCCTGGATGATTCAGATAGTCGGTGGTATTTATACTATCAACATCCCAACCAGAAAATTGAAATGGGAATACCATTGCCCGGTTACCGACGTAGCCATGGCTTACATGCGACAGAATGGATAGCAAAGACTTCACTTCAACACTCATTCTACTCTCTCGTTAATCCCTTATTCATCATTTAATAGTCATTATTAGTTATTTAAATCTCTCCGGTTATCAGTTTGGACAAAAATGGAGTCGTGTGATTATCACCCGCTGATACATCCGTACATTCCAGGTGTGCATACAATCATTTTGCTCCAGATTAAGAAGAAGAAAAAAACAACTAACCGAGTTATTGAACACCTATACAGACTGAAAGATCAAATACAAGTTTCCTGTGTTGTTCGTATTTTGAGGAAATATAAATACCCATAAATATAAGGATTCAATTCCTCGTTTCGCTTCATGTCAGTCAAAGATTCTGCTGTCATAAATGTGGGTTACCCCATTTATGGGTCGAAATTTATTAATAATAAAACTTTAGTTACTATTGGTGGTGGTGGTGAAGGTAAAAATGGGATTCCAAATAAAATAACAGCAATTAAATGTAGCTTCAAGGCTGAAGATAAGAATCGACGTTTACAGAGATTTAGAGAAATTGAATTACCTGCTAATGAAGATTGTCCAATGTGTTTGGATGTTGCTAAAATTCCTGATGATGATAGTGAAATCAGTATAACTTCAAACTCAAAAAGTAATAATTATAATGTTTTCTTTGGTTGTAATCAATCAAGTCAATTGATCAAATCGATGAATATAAACAATAACATAAGAAAGTATGTTTTCACCCAAAATGAACATTTACAATTTATTGATGGTGCTCAATTCGATGACAATATAACTAATGAAAGTGTTGGAGAATATCCAAAAATCATTGCATTATCTCCTAATAGTTCTGTGGGTTGCTTTATGACTTCTGCTATACCTTCATCCATATGCGTATTCAAGCCTGATACTTTAGATATAACTTTTAAGTTCACTCCTGAAAAAGAAGTTGAAATTAAAGATTTCCATTTAAGTCCGAATGATGACGGTAAGACTTTATGCTATATTACCTCGAACTCAATCGAAACTTTTAGCACTGTTACCGGGAATGTCATCTCTTCAACTTCCTCAGACCCTGCAATCACTAAAATTTTAAATAATTTCATCCTCTCTAAAGTTCGTTTTATTGATAATTCCAATGTCATAGTCACCGGTGGTAATCGTGGTGGTAAACCAGGTGCTTCAATTTTTCAATTTAATTTAGCAGAGAAAAAAATTGTGAAACGAAAACAGATTTCTTCAAAAGTAAGAGGTATTGTTGCATTAGACTTTAATTTGCCAAAAGATTTGATTGCTATGGCTGGTAACGATTTTTCAGTCATTTTGGTTAGATTATCCGACTTTAAAAATTTAAAAGTTTTTACCAAACTTCATGATTTTGCAGTGACAACTTTATCATTCTCTCCTAATGGTCTTTCTCTTGCCACAGGAAGTGCATCAAATTCTTTACTTGTATTGAAATTACCTCCTAATTTTGCTAAAGGTAAGTCTACTATAGGTACGATACTTAACTATTTAATCCTCACTATATTCATTGCATTATTAGGTATATTCCTTCAAAAGTCTCATGAAAGTGGTCAATTAGATGAATGGCTTGAAATCTCTCAATACTATGGGGAAATAGGGTATGATATTGTTAAACAACAATCATTGTTGGCTTATGGTGCCATCAAGGATAAAATATCAGGTGAAAATGTGGATGGCGATGATGATACAAAAAAATATTTTAAGATGGACTCTTGGGACCCTTCAGCTTCTTCCGAAGTATCCCAAGGATCATTTACTCCTGATTCTGATACTGTCACTGAAACAACGATTCCCGACCCTGATGATGCAGTCGACCCAGTTAAAGAGCCTGAAGTTGAATCCGAGTTTTCGGATGTCGCCTCTGAAACTGATATCCCATCTGCTTCTGAGGCCACCAGCTCTGAAATTGACGCTTCTTCAACCATTGGAGATGAAGTGATAATAGAAAGCATCACACAAAATATCGATGCTGAAACCTCTGGTGTATCCGGTGATATCGAATTTAATGATTCAACTCCAGTAATTAGCAAGGCTGTGAATGAGGAGACTATTATTAAATCAAGTCCAAATTCAATGCCCACTCCTGATTCATCAGCGTTATTAGAAGGTGGTGATTCGTTGGAACATCCTAATGACCCTCTCGATATTGCCTATGCGTCAAATAAAACTACTAGTGATATTGAAATTGAGTTCACTAGTGATCCAATAACTTCTAGTATTTCTCTGCTTGTTGCTAACACTTCCGCCTGGGCTCCGGCTGAATCTAGTGACGAAACAGAACATTCCGAATCAAATTTCGAAGAATCAAAAACTGATCGTGCCAATGATTCGGAGGCCGAAGTTGAAGAGGTAGAAGAAGTTGAAGAATCTGAGGAAGAATTGGTTTCGGAGGATCAAAAGGCTGAAAACCATGAATTTGTTGAGGAAGCCAAAGTAGCTGATCAAGAAGAGGCTCAAGTTGAACAGGACAATCAAGAAAAAAGCAGTTCATATATAGAGGAAGTACCCCAGATAGAGAGCACCACCCAAGAGGTTGCAAGTGAATCACCTCTGCAAGAAGTTTTGAATTCAGAAACTGATCATTATGAAGACACTGCATCTGTGGAAAATGTATCTGCTTCCGAAGAACCTGAATCTACCGTTGAACCTGAATCTACAGCTGAACCTGAATCTACAGTTGAACCTGAATCTACCGTTGAACCTGAATCTACCGTTGAACCTGAATCTACCGTTGAACCTGAGCCAACTACGAGCTCTGTCACTGTAGTTGACCTGACTTCTCCCGAAGCCGCGTCTGAAAGTGATTCCACTGAAAGTGCCAATGAGTCAGCCGTCCCAGCAGTTGAGAGTATGGAGCCATCTTCAGCTACTGATTCTGAACTTATCTCAACTAGTATTTTCAACTCAGAAGAAACTGCTTCCCCGATAAAAGAAGAATCAGTCAATAGCACACCAAGTTTTGTTTCGACCTCGAACACTGGAGAAACTGTAACCAGTAAAACTTCCATTCCTGAACCAGCTGCTTCAAATACCGAAGTAGTTTCTACATCTAGTGCTACACCTTCCAAAAAGAAGAAGAGGAAGGTGAGAACAGTTACCAGAACCAGAACTAAAACCAAATCAAAAGCAACAAATAAGCCTGATCATGATGAATTGTAATTATAGACGCACACGGATGCATTGACAGGCCATTTAATTAAATAGTTTAATTGCTTATAATTACATTATCTGTATTGTAATAGTTCTATCATGCCTGTTCTGTCGTTTATATAAAAATTTAAGTTCAATGACATCAACATAATTTTGCTACCACTATCTGACGCGCCTTCATATAAAAAATGAGCAAAAGCAAAAAAAAATTGTATTAGTCAAAAGATAGTACGCGGTATATAGAACTGAACTCGAAGCTCTTTACTATCGGTTTCGTTTCGCTACCACGTAAAGTCTACAGGATTAGAAAACATCTTGAAAAAAGCAGGGCCTTTTGAAGAATAAGATGAATCAGTTTTCCAAGAATTTGCAAAACGTGACTGATCCATCAGAATGGAAATCTACTAAAATCCCAGAGCTATCCCAGTTTGATTCCTTGCAAAGATGTTTCATTTGTAAAGAATTTTTAAGAGCCCCCGTCTCAACAGCATGTAATCATACTTTTTGTTCTCAGTGTATTCGTGAATATTTGGTTATCAATAGTCATTGTCCATTATGTCAAACCGAACAGTTTGAAAGTAATTTGAGAAGGCAGATATTATTAGAAGAGATAGTTGCATGTTATAGTTCATTTCGTCCTCTACTATTGAGTCATTTGAAAGAAGAAGACAGTGGACTGAATGAATCGGAAAGAAAATCACCAGGGGTTGCAAATACTGAAGTTATCGAGGTGATTTCAGATAGTGACAGTGCCAATGACAGCTCGACAGTGCTTGGAATGGAACCAGCAAACAAAAAGATGAAGACGGAATGTATCTCCCATGAAATGAATGGCAACAGTGAAATAAGGTCTGTGGAAGTAAAAGAATCAATACCGTCTCCTCAAGAAATGGTTTCATGTCCCATATGTTCTGAACAAATGACTGCCGAACTTTTACAATCTGAACATATAGATGATTGTTTAACTGGAAAGAAGAATTTTCGTAAATCCAAGTCACCAGGGATAACTACTAATTATCAATCTCAAAAGAAGAGACCAAATTCCAAAACCGCAATTTCATCATTTTTCCAACCCATTAAGCCAAAATCAAGTCAACCTGCCAATAAGCCTCGTATCGATCATGAGAATTTTTATTTTAATGAAGTTAAGAACCATAATCGTGAGGATATTAGAAGACTTCCTAAATTGAATTTCAGCTCATTAACTACCCCAAAACTAAAAGAAAAATTAGCAGCAATAAAACTTCCTACACAAGGCACACGATACCAATTAGAACTTCGTTATAATCAGTACTATATATTGTTCAACTCAAACTTAGACAGTAATCATCCGATACCGGAAAAATTGTTGAAACAAAAACTCAATCAGTGGGAATTGTCCCATCTGGCTTTCTCTGCATCTTCCTCGACCTCATTGTTTTCGTCCAGAAATAGTTTGAGTAATAAATCTATTACAGACAAGGACTTTCTGGTAAAGTTGTGGGTAGACACCTACAAAGACGAATTCAAAGACTTGGTGACGGCTGCTAAAAAAACAATGCACAAACAAAATGATTCTAAAAGTGAAGTCATCACTCAAACTCAACCTCAACCGCAAGTTCACGAGCCTACCGACGGTGAGCATGAAACTACCAACATTGACAATCAAGAGGATTCAGCGCAAGACAAAGAATTAACGACCAACGGTGCCAATCTTGACTTTTCTCGGAGTTTACTTTTCCTTGATGATAAGTAGACCCATTATTAATTTTTGCATTTTTTCTTCACCATTGTATAATCCACATCATCCTATGCTCAATGTAATTATCCGTAACCAATGATATACTGTTTAATTGATGTAGGAAGCGTATCTTCTTAGAACCTAGGTTAAACCGCACTGATTTAAGTAATTAAATCCCGCGCAAAACTGTTCCGTTTTTTAGGTCAAAAACATTTAGACCGGCTGAAAATCCCGTAAAAAAAAAAAAGCAGTTGAACTTTGCTTCACGAATCATCATCTTATTCAAAATACACATATATATACAACTTACCTCTTTTACTTGCGGACATAGCTTCAGAATCTTGAAACGCTGTTATAGTAATTGAAAAACAAAGCTTCTGAATGTTTGAAAACTGAAGTTTTCGAAGAAATTAAGTATCATTCAACATTTACTTATATTATCTTTTTAAAGCTCAAAACAATATTAAATAAGCACATTTGTTTTCTCAACGAAACTTTAAAATATTATTGGAAATAGTCGCTTTTTAAAGGCTGGTGTTGAAGCATGGGAAGCGATGATTCACTTTATTTGACCACATATGAGGCTGCTCTAGCGGTGGTTGCTACCTCGATGAAAAAAGCCCGTCTTCGAATTGATACCTTGATTATTAACTCGATAATGGGTGGTATATTTTTTACTTCTGGTGGGATGTTACATGTAATGGCTCAATCACTTTGTCCAGAGATATATAAGAGCGATCCTGGAATAATTCAGTTAATACAAGGTTTGGTTTATCCGATTGGTTTATTTTATGTCGTTATAATGGGGGTTGATTTATTCAATTCAAACATTCTTTTTTTCAGTGTTGGTGTATGCAGAGGAGCAGTCTCAATTCTTGATCTAATCATTAGTTGGTTTGTAAGTTGGTGGTTTAATTTGGCGGGTAATATATTTGTTTGTTATATTTTTTGTCATTATTCTGAGGTAACATCAACTTCGCTGATGATTGAAGGGTCAGTTGCAATCTTAGTGAGTAAGGCAGAGCACTCATTTGTTCAAACTTTACTTCGAGCAATGGCTGGTAATTTTTTCGTCTGTCTAGCCATATATTTACAATTGATGGCAAAACCTTTACACGTTAAGTTTCTTATGATGCTTCTTCCAGTATTCACCTTTGTTGCTATGGGTTTTACTCATTCAGTTGCTGATATGTTCATGTTGGTCATTGGTTTGATAAACAAAGCCCCTGTTCCTTTTGCAACCGTGGTTTGGAAAGTTTTTTTACCTGGAGCAATTGGTAACATGATTGGTGGTTCTTTTTTCGGAATCGTCATTCCTTGGTACTTACATCTTGTAGTTGTTGAAAGAGATCAAAGACTTTTGAACTTACCTAAATACGATGTTAGAGATGAACAACCGGAATTGAATCAAGATTCAAGAGTCGTGAGGCAAAAAGTACCTGAAGAAGATGACATTGTTGAAGAATATCCTGATGATTATCTTCCAGAAAAAGAAAAATCTGAAAATTCTCAAGAGATTTCTAGTGGAGGTTCAATGAGTGCTGAAATGGCGAATGAACCCCCTCCTCAAGCACTCTATGAACCTTCTTTACAAGAAAATTTATCAAGAGTTCCCACTCTATCCTCAAGAGCTACCGGGATGTCAAGGTCAAGTGCTGCATCAATTCGCCAAAGACACAAATCTCCACAAAACGTGTTCCCTGTTTATGGTATGGGACCTCCATCCGAAAGGGAAAGATCGATTGCCTCTGGGAAATCCAGTAAAAACTTAAATGATAATGCATCGGTGTACACCGCCGGAACAGAGTTTGATGTTGAGCCAGCTAAGTCTGCCGAATACATAGGAACTCAAATAAGAAGAGCATTAAGTCGTCGACAATCGTCTAATAAAACCGATTTAGAACAACAACGTAGCCCTTCTATCGAAAACAGACCTTCGCTTTTCAAATCCCGAACTGTGAGTTCGAGACAGGCACCCTTCAAAAATTTTTCATTTAGCAACTATTCAACAAAATCAAAAAACAACCTTTCTGATTTGAATGAAAGGATGGATAGAGCCGGTATCAATAATGTTGCCGCACAAGCTTCAAATGAAGCTGCTGGTATATCACCTTTTTCAATGACTCAAAAAAGGAAGTCTATCCCCAAACAAAGCTCTCCCGAGAGACCTATACCTACACAAATTGAAGAAGAATCACTGAGCAAAAGTGAATCTAAAGATGCTGATGGTGATAGTTCATTCAAAATTGCTCTGTATAATCCGGAAGATGGAGAGAGGAAAGACTGATCGAAAATCCAAGTACATAAAAACATCCTACCTTTTTTCCTTAATTGCATTTATATTTCCTAGCGAAGTTCGCTCTTCATAATAATTTATTTTTTTGTTTTATATATCTCTTTTATCCATCAGCAAATGCTGTTTTAATAGACTAATGACATTATCGTTTCAAAGTATCTATCGGTTTAGTTTAAGTAAGTAGTGAACTTGGTTGCGTGCACTTAGCAAACTGCAAAAAAAATTAGACATATAACGGCGATAGGCTCTCTCGCTTATAAAAAAAAAATTGAGGAGATTAGAAAAATCTCCAAAAAAAAAGAATGGTCCCTAGCAGGATCGAACTGCTGATCTTGGCGTTATTAGCACCACGCCTTAACCAACTGGGCCAAGGGACCATTTCTGTTTGAGTGAAATTTTGTGGTTTTTCATTATAAGCAAGTATTAAGTTTTTTTATAAGCTCAAGTTTCCAGAATTTTTTTTTTTTTTCCATTTTTTACGATTTTTATAAGTTTTCTCATATTCTATGGAGGCAATATTATATATGGCATTTTGAATTAATTATTTGGGGATTTTTTTTTGCATAAATTACGAAATAGTATCTTTTTGCTCTTTTTCAGATTGTTTAATCTTGTTCAAAATACAATACAATATGTGAATGTAAATGGACCTTCTGATGGAATCCATGCTTGCCTATTATAGTCTCTTTGTTTTGTTTTAAAGCTCGGAAGAATTACTACCGTGCTGGTTTGCCTCTTTTGTAACCGTGACTTACTGGGCTCTAGAGATATCTTTGAAGTAGGACCAAGCTTTTGGCTCATTCTTCTACTAATTATGTGTGAATATTTGCATATCCTGCTTCCGGGCCATCATATTCTCATTGGTGGAAGCATATGGAACTCACCAAGCCGACCCATTCGTCTACCGGGTTATGGGGGTAGATCAGACCTCTATCGTCCTCGAATGTCTAGCTAGCTTACACCATTTCCGGTACCGAAGACCATAACACATGCAGGAAGGTATTAGTCAGATACATATGATTAACTATGAGTTGTGGATTTATGTATTAATCTTTTAGCTAGTATTAAAGAGAAAATAACTTTATTATAACTAGCACCAGTATTATAAAAATTAGAAGTCTAATATATATTGCCAAATGAAAACTATCTGTGGGCATTGGCCTACACTTTAATCATTAACCAAAAGGATTGGCCAAGGAATTTACCTTAATATCTACTTATGCTTTTCATTGAAAAATCGATATAAACCAGTTGCTCTCTATTGGGTCTCTTAGTTACCGCTCTGTAAAAAACTTAACTTGCCGTCATCGAAAGGTTTAGATTCTTTTACAATTTTCTAAAATCTTTAATTCTTGACTTTTCCCAAAATCCGATTTGTTTGCGTGTTGTCATTATGACATATTTCTCCCAATAGTTAAAAGCAAATATACACTCTATATTAACCTAAAAAGATAATTGTTGTACCGATAATTTAGTGTAGCATATAAAGTAGTCAACTATATTGAGTGTACATAGAGAATGCTCCTATTTTGCAGCAAGACACATCTGCACCAGAAACGGTTATGCCCTAGACTCCTGTATAACTGTAAATGGCCACGTCGAATATAAGTACTCCACATTGGGCACTTTCAGCAAACACACAGTCTTTATAGAAGAAAAAGAGGATGGTTAGGCTTCGGCAGTACCCTTTTTAGGTCAGACTTTACATCTGCCAAAGAGTTCTAAATCTCATAGGTTTTTTCTAGATCATCCCATGAATTCAATCTTCCTAGAAGCAATTAAAACAACCAAAATTTAGCACTGATCTTGGGCCCGTTAATACTTACAATACAAACAGTCTTGCAAGGTTAATTCAGTTGTTGGTCCACTTGTAAGATATTTTAGCATTTGGTGCAAGTTGCAAAAAAAAAAGAAGGAAAAAAAACTTTTGACTCGCCAAAAATCGTTCAGTTTTGTTGCATCAAAAACTCACACAAGTTAAACTGTGTAACTCTTTGGATAGGACAGCCAACCAGGTAGGTGAAGTTTGGTAATAGTGGACTCTAGTGACGGAATGGACTGCCACCGTTAACCGATTGATCCTCATTACTTATTGGGTTGCCGCCATTTCTATATAAGGCAGATGAAAGAATGGAATAAAATACCAAGTTGTTGATTTTCATCATTAAGACATTACTCAATCATGACCACTGTTTTCGTATCTGGGGCTACTGGATTCATTGCAATCCATATTGTTAAGGTTTTACTTGACAAAAACTATACTGTTATTGGATCGGTTCGTTCTGCTGAGAAAGGGGATGCTCTTGCTAAGCAACTTGGGTCTTCTAAGTTTTCTTACGAAGTGGTTCCGGATATTGCTAAGGAAGGAGCCTTTGATGAAGCTTTACAAAAACATCCGGAAATCAAGGTTTTTTACATACTGCTTCTCCCTTTCACTTCAGGGCTACGGATGTTGAAGAAGAATTATTAAAAACAGCCGTTGGTGGTACAACCAACGCATTGAAAGCCATTACTAAATACGGTGGTCAAATTGAAAACGTGGTTATAACTCCTTCTTATGCAGCAGTTTCAACTTCAACAAAGGAGAAAAACCCTGCCCATACAAATAATGAAGAATCATGGAACGGAATCACCTGGGACGAAGCTTTGGTTGATTCTTTTGCTGGTTATAGAGGATCGAAAAAATTTGCCGAAAAAGCTGCTTGGGATTATGTCAAGGAAAATAAAGTTAACTTTAAGATTAAAAATATAAATCCAAGTTTTGTATTTGGTCCTCAAGCATTCCCAGTTAGTAAAAATGAACTTAATACTTCAAGTGAAGTGATTAACTCTTTTTTAAAGCTTAGTTCTCCAAATGATCTAATTCCAACCACTGCCGGTGGATTTGTGGACGTTAGAGACGTACAAAAAAATGGTCCCTAGCAGGATCGAACTGCTGATCTTGGCGTTATTAGCACCACGCCTTAACCAACTGGGCCAAGGGACCTGTAACTGTTTGCTGAAAAATGCCTTGTTTTTCCTCCGCTGTAGGAGTAAGTGAATCAAAAAGGTCAAAAACAATCAGCGGGCTTGGTTTGAGCGGTCCTAGTGTTTGTTTAACATGTATTGTGTGGTTATAAGTACTTGAGAAGTCAAATTGGTTTTTGTGTGGCCCTTGAACAAATAGATTATTGACGAAGTTGCAGACCCAATACTCAGCTGCAAACCCAATACTCAATACCAGACCCAATACTCAATACCAGACCCAATACTCAATACCAGACCCAATACTCAATACCAGACCCAATCCTCAATACCAGACCCAATCCTCAATACCAGACCCAATCCTCAATACCAGACCCAATCCTCAATACCAGACNCTCAATACCAGACCCAATCCTCAATACCAGACCCAATCCTCAATACCAGACCCAATCCTCAATACCAGACCCAATCCTCAATACCAGACGTAATTTACAAAGATTTGCCTACCTTTGAGAAAAAGCACCTCGATACATCAGGCTTGAGCTCCATAGATAAATGCATTGACGTACGCAATACTAAATTTGGTTTCATTATTCATTCCGTTATTTCTGTAACCTTTCCTCTTCATTTATACTTGCTTCCTCTTTATCTTTCCCCTCCATTAAATCATATACCCAGTCGAACAGAAATTTCAAAAGGCCAGTCTCTAGTAATTTGCTAAACTTAATTGTTTCAAAGTATCGATAAATGCAAGTTTAGAAATTGAACGTTTAAAATTCAGCTCAATTCTTTGTATTCTTGAGAATAAAACCGATATGAAAAGAAAATGTATCATTTACTCATAAATACATTTACTCACACTTGTAACCATTGCAAAGTTTATGAAATTTTATGAAATTTTTGCAAATTTTTAAAAAATTGAAAATTTAACAAGATATACTCTAAACACCATACTTCTGATTACATCCAGGGTGGCTTTACAGACTCAGCTCAAAAGAAGCCAAAATTTGGAGTCATCTTACTAACTAAATTGACCAAACAGCCAATTTTTTCTCTGGTGAAATCTCTTCAGATTTTTTAGTGGCTTGTTACAATGAGTAAGCTGGAATCATGTCAACGTGACTATATCAATGTAACTGCCATCAATGTAATTGCCATCAATGTAATTGGCTTCAATTGACATCAATGTAATTGCAACCAGGAAGTTTAGTTTTCACTTTTTGCATCAACCAAAAATCCGGGTAACGAGACCATTTTTTGCAGACGCGCACTAACAGTAAAAAAACAGCGAAAAAAAAAAAAAAAAAAACTAATCAACACGAAAAATGAATCGAAAAAAAAAGCGGCCAAACCGATCTACTCATCATTGAAGTGACGAAGACCCATCAATCATTGTATCAATACTAGAGAGATCCTTCAAGTGAATCTGGAAAGAGAAGAATAAACACAAGGATGTCATCTTCGATTCAATTACTTAACCCCAAGGCAGAGTCGTTAAGACGTGCTCAAGCATTACAAGTGAATATCTCCGCTGCTCAAGGATTACAACAAGTGTTAGCTAGTAATTTAGGACCAAAAGGCACATTGAAGCTTTTAGTTGATGGATCTGGAGGATTAAAGTTGACCAAAGACGGGAAGGTGTTATTAACTGAGATGCAAATTCAACATCCAACTGCGGTAATGATTGCTAGAGCAGCAACTGCCCAAGATGAAATAACTGGAGACGGTACCACAACGGTAATTTTACTTGTTGGAGAATTATTGAAACAAGCTGAAAGATTTATCGATGAAGGAGTTCACCCAAGAGTTATTGTCGATGGATTTGATATTGCCAGAGATGAAGCATTAAATTATTTAAATCAATTTAAAACAAAACCGGAAAAATTTGATCGAGAATTTTTATTACAAGTAGCAAGATCATCATTATCGACTAAAGTTGACTCAACTGTTACTGATATATTAGCACCTATTGTCACCGATGCTGTATTAACTGTTAAATCTGATGAAGATATGAAAAAATTAGATTTACATATGATTGAAATAATGACTATGCAATATGGGAATGTTAAAGATACTGAATTAATTAAAGGATTAGTATTAGATCATGGAGCAAGACATCCAGATATGCCAAGAAGATTAGAAAATGCTTATGTATTAATCTTAAATGTTAGTTTAGAATATGAAAAAACTGAAGTTAATTCTGGATTTTTCTATTCATCAGCAGAACAAAGAGAAAAATTAGTTGCTAGTGAAAGAAAATTTGTTGATGAAAAATTGAAAAAAATTATCGAATTGAAGAATCAAGTTTGTGAATTAAATTCAAATAAAAATTTTGTTATTATAAATCAAAAGGGAATTGATCCAATGTCATTAGATGTTTTAGCTAAAAATAATATTTTAGCCTTAAGAAGAGCTAAAAGAAGAAATATGGAAAGATTACAATTAATTGTTGGAGGTGAAGCACAAAATTCAGTTGATGATTTAACTCCAGAAATTTTAGGATATAGTGGATTAGTTTATGAAAATAGTATTGGTGAAGATAAATTTACTTATATTACTGAAAATAAACAACCAAAATCGGCTAGTATATTAATTAAAGGATCAAATAATCATATTTTGCAACAAACTAAAGATGCTATAAGAGATGGTTTAAGATCCGTTTCAAATGTTTTAAAAGATGAATCAGTTATACCAGGAGCAGGTGCTTTTTATATGTCATGTAATAATTATTTATTACAAAATGGATCTAAATTTTTCAAAGGTAAAAACAAATCAGGTATAAAAGCTTTTGCTGAATCTTTATTAGTTGTTCCTAAAACATTAACCAAGAATGCTGGTTTGGATTCTTTAGAAACTTTAGGTAATTGTCAAGATGAGATTTCTGAAGGTCATACTGTTGGGGTGGATCTAAAATCTGGTGAACCAATGGATCCTTCAATTGAAGGGGTTTGGGATTCTTTTAGAGTCATTAGAAATGCCATTTCTTCTGCCACCGGAATTGCGTCTAATTTATTATTATGTGACGAGTTATTAAAGGCTGGTCGTTCTTCGTTGAAAGAAGGTGCTGGTGGCCCTCCTGGTGGTGCTCCAATGGGTGCTCCAATGGGTGCTCCCCCAATGTAACACCTCCGTACATACAAATAAATACCTCCGTACATACAAAACAAGTATATATATACACAACCAAAAATATTTATTTTAAATGTAGTAAGTAAAAGCGATGAAGTTTAAAATGATATTTACGTAAGCCAACGGATACGAAAAGTTACAAAAATGAATAAATGGGGGGCAAGGCCAACAGAAAAACTTGAAAAGGTCAAATGAAAACCTCTTCCACCCCAGATAAGCTTTCGAAAAAACAGAATCAACTTGATGATCGACAACTTTTAGGGTGGAGTACGTAGCCTAAATACTAGTTCTCTCTTTAACGAGACCCTTAGATGGTGTAGATTGACTTAACTTTATTTTACCTACTAATGTATATATGTTATTTTATGTAGTTGATGGAAAATAATTCGACAATCGAATTAGTAAAAGCGCAAATAACAAGAAACAACAAGCAAACAGTTGGAAAAGCGCATTTCTCGCTTGAGATTCGGAGTTCTCGTAGTTTGATCCTTTGGGATGCGCCTGCAAGAAGAAAAAAAGAAAATAAATGGATATTTTCTTTTGGAGCAGAGGGGCAGAAATGGCCGAGTAAGAGGCGCCATATCGCGTAAAAATAAAAAACGGCAACTGGCAACTGCCGAAGAACGAAAAGACAACCGCTGCTCGAGCAAGTCGCAAAAAAGATAACACTTGGAAAAAAAGACAAAGTCAGCAGGAAAATACTCAACCAAAAAAAAGTAGTCAGAACAACTGTCGCGAACCAAATTTGCGACTTGGCCGTTGCTGCTAAGGGTGTTTGCTTACCCGAAAGTTTATTACTTTTAAGGTTAGGGGTACATGAGATACTTTTTTTTTTTTTTTTTTTCTTCTTTTAATCTATAATTGAATATTATTTTTTTGATCAATTATCATTGTAAGTAAATACTCTTGTTAATTGTATCTACAACAAATTTCAAGCATGGCAACCACAATAGGCAACTGACGGCATAACGATGATGGAATGAAACCTGAGAACGAAAACAAAAGGCCAAAAGGGCAACACAAGAATAACCAACAGTTATTTTATGATTATATCGCTGAAGGAGTTCCGATCTAAAGTTTGTAATAAATTTGTAATTTGGAGTTGGTAGCTCTGAGTAATGCCAAAGAAGCCGTCGAATAAGCAAGGAAAGAAAGAAAGAGAAACAAAATAAAATAAAAATGTCAGAATTTTAAGATATACATTACCGAACATACGAATACAAATTATATAACACAGAACAAAAGATAAAAGAATAATATCACAAAAAAATTAGATGAAAATGTCTGAAATGTAAAGTGGAAGATGAGTTTACGGTATACTTGACAGTATGAAAAAAGAGACAGCTCCGGGATATTTTCTCCTAACTCCTGATAGAGCATCGGAATTATTTTTTTTAGGGCGTTATGATCGTTGGCAGCCCCTGAAAAAGACGTTTTCACGTGCTTGGATGTCAACTTTGCTCGCTTAGTTTTGCACTTAGCTCCGAGGAGGGGGTATCTTCTAGGACCTACTGTCTTAGCAAGTTAGTCTTAGCGTATCGCCCAGTTCCAAGCGGTGGGTCTCCTCCCCTGTATACAATGGGCCTTACGGTAACTTACCGTGAACCCCCATCCCCGTCTACTACTGCGTCGACTGGATTTAACCGTGAGTAGTAGCATTGGTCTGCTAAACCAATTAATCCATCTTACGTATATCCACCGATCTCAGCCCGCCTTCCTTAGCACACATCCTACCATCAGAATCCGTTATTGCTTAATCTTGATTGTTCACTAGATACTGATACTTGTCTGTTTTATTATTAAAGTTTTAGCTTTCTTCACTGTGGCAATAAACTCTCGCTCGCTTTCTCCCTGGTGCCAACTGTTTTGCGCTGAGTCTCACTTGGGATTTTTTTCTTTTTTTATTTGTATTTTTTTTTTCGTTTGTATGGTGATTTTTGGTTTATTTTTATTTTATTTTTATTTTTTGTTTGTTCTCTTGTTTGTTTTGCTGCTTGTTCTGTTTGCCAGCTATGGTGCAGAGTGCGTTATTCGAAACAATAAACTTAGTTGAATTGTTCTTATTTTTTTATTTTCTGTTGTTAAAACTGCGATTTGTTTTTGTTACTTCTTTGTTTGTCTTTTGGTTGGGTTGGGTTTAGTTTCATGATCATCTGCAAAACACCTTATTTGTAATTCTTACTACAAATCGGTCTCTCTCTCTTTACCTCTCCCTTTATTTCTTTTTTTTCATTTCTTTGGCGGTTTCCTTTATCGCCTCTCCCCCAGGCTAAGTACAATCTCCTATTGAAAGCTTATTTGGCTAAAGTTGTTCTATAGAACAACGCAAGGTGGAACAAACAAAACATAGAATAATAATAGACAAAAAACTCTACAGTTTTCTCTACAGTTTCTATATTAAGTATATGCTTATTTTGCTTCCGGATCTACATGTTCTGTTGAGATTATCTTGGTTGTTCAATTGCCGTCAAAAAAGGCTTTTCTGATCAGTATTATCTAAGTACTGGGAATTACATAATTGGCCTTTTTATTTTGTAATGTTTTTTTTTTTTTTTTGTATTTTTTTGTTGTATTTTTTTATTTCGTTTTGTTGAATTGGCCCGGTACAGCAGTTTCTTTTTTTTCGTTTTTTTTTTTTTTTTTTTTTTTTTTTTTTTTTGGTTTGTTCGTTCTTTCTCACTCCCTCCTACCAACTTTTTCGTTTTAATTTTTTGGACATCTTGCTTTTGGCATTTTTTTAGTTTTGGTTGTAGTTTTTCCTTTCTTCAACAATTGGGTTAGTATTCCAAGTTGTGATTTTAACACTGGTTTTGCTTTACTTTACTTGTTTTTGAAACTTTTTTTTTTTTGTTTTTTTTCATTTTTGAAATCGTTTTCTGAAACTTGGTTTTGGAATCGTTTTTGGAATCGACAATTCTCCCAAATTTGGAGTTACAATTGTGTGATTGTCTATTCTCTTGATACTCCCCGATTTCTGTTATCAATTGTACACTTCGGATTTTCCCTACTGTTTGTCTTTTTATTCAGTTGTACCTGGTCGCCTCGTTTTAGCGGTAGAGATTGGCTGCTGTACCCAATTGATGCTCCTCCTCTTAAATATTCACTATCCAGTGGTGTGACAAGCCTCTTCCTCTTAGCATTTCTATCCCTCTGTCATTCACACACTTTTTCTTTTTTTTTTTATTTTTTTTTTTATTTTATATTTGTTGTTTTTTCTTTTTTCTTTGTTTTTGTCCGTGTCCGTTTTTCATCTGGTTCTATTCGGTGTTATTGTATACCGTCCTTCAAACTATCTTTGAATTCGTCTTCAGCTAAATTTCCGTCCTGTCAAGTCTTCTGTCCGGTCATCAAACTGGTCTTGATAAATTCGCAAAACTTCATCATTCGACGGGGAAACCGAAATAAATAGTTAAGTAGACAAGTCAGGACTTGAATAAAAATAATACAAGAATTACACAGAACCTGAGACACATTTCACTAAATTTAACAGATCTAATTGTCCAAAATTATATTTTGTTTCTATAATTCAATTATCTTTTTTTTTTTTTTTTTTTTTTTTTTTTTTTTTTTTTTTTTTTTTTTTTTTTTTTTTTTGTTGTTCTTCATTCCTTCTTTTTCTGTCAGTGTTTCGATTCTCTTGCTTCTGTTACTTACTTCTTCTTTTCTTTTTCTTCACATCTTGATTACAAGTATTGGTCAACTGAAAGAGAAAAACGACTTGAACTTCAATAATTTCAGTCAATTCAATCCATAGGGAATATCCATAAAGCTTTCGAGTATATCGAATTTAGTCGAAAAGCCTTCTTCGAAAAGTTATCAATTTCAATCCTTCAAACGCATTTTGAATACCTTGTCCAATTGACCACTTATCAGAGTCAACAAAATTCATCTTACGTGTCTGTCGTTACACTTGCCCTGTACTTTAAATCTGATTTTTGTTCTTTCATTTTATTTTTAATTTTAATTTTTTTTGTGTTGTCCTTCCTTCTGTTTCATTTCGGTGTCTGAAGTTTTGTCAGTACGTTTATGAAATCATTTAAATTGCTTAGTACTAGCTTGATACTTTAGATATCTGTCAACTTTATTATTTTCTGTTTTTTTCTTTTTCTCATCTAATCTGTATTCATCCCAAAAATAAGAAGAAGCAGACTAATATCCGAAAGCTTTCTGCAGAAGAACAATCATTATTTTAGCATTGCAATCATTATATATAAGAATCAAATTCCTTCGAATTCTTGATTAAAGTTATACTTTTTAGTTCCTATTTTTCCAATTAATAATCAATTAAGCAATAGGAAAAAAAAAAACTTTTCTGTTCCCAACAATAACAGCAGTCAAAGATTTGAATATTCCCTTGTTTTCATTTTGAATTACTTAATTGCTTTGATTAAATTCTGTTATGAAGCTGTGGAAAGACTCAACTTGGACTGATAATAATAGCATACCTCCCAAAACTGTTGATTCTCCAACTTTTAATAAATCGAATTCAGTAACTGAATATACAATGTCATTCCCAAATAGTGCTTCATCTTCTTTACCAAACAGTGCTTCCAATAGTACTGGTCAGCAATCTTCAAATTTACCCCATGCATCTACTTATGCTCTAAACCAATCTTCATCCCACTCAACTTCTTCCACTCCTCCTACATCAAATTCAATACCGAACAGATCCTCCACTTCAAACCAAAATCAGTTTCCATACATACAACCACATCCATTTCCCACTTCGAATAATGATATGCAGCCAATTCAACAACATCAACAACCTCAGCCTCAACCTCAAGCTCAAGCTCAACCTGCTTTACACTCTTTAGATCCTTTACAACCAAATCCTCAACAATCTCAACAGGCCCAACAAAATACTTTTGTATCTAGTCAACCATATCAATTACCACAGATGTCAGTGCCGGTATTTCCAACCATGAATAATATACCTCCAACCGATCAATGGGACCAATTTAATCAATTTCAATCTTCGAATAATACCGGATTTTCCCAAGGTCAACAGCCTTTTTCATATCAACAAAATCAAACTAAATACGCTCCTCAAGTACCTCCTCAATTACCAGGAGGACCAGGTATAATTGCAAATTCACTTCCCTTAAATCAACAATCTTCAATACCACTTCCACAAGGTAGAAGATCATCAACTTCATCATCATCAAGTCGAGGTTCTAGATCCAGAAAATCATCAATTAAGGCTACAAATGATTTACCAGGGAAAATATTGGGAGCCAAACCCGTTACTAAACGATCAAGAATGGGGTGTCTTACTTGTAGACAAAGAAAGAAACGTTGTTGTGAGACTCGACCAAAGTGTACTGAATGTAATCGATTAGGATTAACATGTACATGGCCCAAGCCAGGTACTGAACATAAAAATAAACCCAAAGATGTCAAAAATGAGGAAAATATGATTGATCATGAAATTTATGGGAAAATTAAAGTATTGAGAGGTATTGTGGAATACAAGAGTAAGTGAAACAGTACTTTATGAGGTGCTTCATTACTTTTTTTTTAAGAGTAACCACATTAATGTCTCAGTTGATTATTCATTATATTTCATTTTCATCTTGGGTTAGTATCATAATGTTTTTTTGTCATTCTTTCCATTATAATCAATCCATTATTTCATTCTATTATCATTAGTCCATTATCCTATTTTATTATCATCAATTCATTATCATCAATTGATTATCATCGAGTCGTTATCATCAACACATTTCTTCAGTTCTTTTATTAGCAAGTAATCATTGGTTACGTCATTGTTTAACATCAACCATATAAATCACACAACCAAACACCAATAACTAAAAGGACAACAAAACGAAAAATTGAGGCATTAAAAATTGAATTGCTTCAAAAATAGGAAATTCAACCCACTAAGAAATCCAAAACTGAAAAGGATAACAATATAATGAAAATAAACCTGTTAGAAAAACAAAAAACACAACATTAAACTAGCGCAGCGCATTAAAAATTTAGGCTGTCGTACTTACTCCAACATTATCAAGTCATTGCCCTAAAGTATAAGTAACACCAAGGTTATTCAATTGATGGATACATTATAGATGTTTCAACATAGATAATTGGTATTCTTCATTTTTAAAAGATCAAACAAAAAAAAAAAACAATGTTCTTGGTCATTTTCTCAAAGAACTGGAATTCATCCTTAAACAGATGAATTAATAGATCAAACTCACAAATGAAAACATTTAATGGACCGTTTCACGAACTAAAAAAAAATCCCTCCGGTTGTACTATACTGTATATATTTATCTGTTTTTTTGCAAGTATTGTTGTTTATTTTAGACGTTTTTTTTTTTTTTTCTTTTTCTTTTTTTAGTTTTTTGCAATCTCTCCATACTACCTCTTGCCTCTTACTTCCTGTTTATAGATGAGNGTACCATTCATTAATTAACCCAAACAACAGCGGCAGAATCAAACCCTAGTTAACCCCAGCGACACCTTCAACAGAGAACAGAGAACAAGCACAGAACCATCCCTTGAACTCACTCAAAGTCGTATAAGACCCCAATCTCAGTAGGAAAACAAGATACACCGTATGCTGAACGAGAAAAAGATCAATTTTTTTTTTTTTTTTTTTTTTTTGGTTTGTTTGTTTGTTCGTTTTTTAGCAAAGACAAGTTGTCGTGGTAGCCGTTGTGCTAAGTAGTTCCTTATAAGGAACCGTAGTGCGTAGAAATGGAGTAAGGAAAAACAAAAACAAGAGATTTTAAACACAAAAGGTACGGGTGTGAACTCTGGGGGAGGTACGGAGGCAATGGGTGTACGGAGGTAAGCTTTTGCTACGACTCGAGGTGGAAAAAAAAACAAACTGGCCAACAGGTCAAAGATAGCCGTTAGAGAAAGTATCAAGGATGTCCAGCACTACAGAATTGAGTTTGAGAGACAGGCAGATAGGTATGTGAGACGAAGATGGAAGTGGGGTCGAATGGCAACTAACTTTTTGAACAGGCAATTTGGAGCGGATGCTCCATTTGAATAAAGAAGGAACTGCTGATTTAACATTAGCGTCGAAGAATGAAGAAATAATTTGGAAAGTATTGATTTTAGATCAAAAATCAAGAGCTATAATATCGTCAGTGTTGAGGGTGAATGATCTTTTAAGGTGCGGAATCACAATTCATCCGTTGATTAGTAGTAGAAGATCACCATTGCCAGATGTCCCAGTAATTTACTTTGTTGAACCAACAATTGAGAATATCTTATTAATTATTGATGATTTAAATAATGACAAATATGAAGATTTTTACATCAACTTTACTTCTACCTTGAATCGAGAATTATTAGAAGAATTTGCTAAAAGAGTATCACTTTCTGGGAAATCAAATAAGATTAAACAAGTTTATGACCAATATTTAGATTTTATAGTAACTGAACCCAATTTATTCTCATTAGATTCTCCATTAATTTTTTCAAAATTTAATAATCCTTCAACTAATGAAGATGAAATTCATAAAATAGCTGATAAAATTGCTGATGGATTATTAGCTACAATAATTACTTTAGGTAATATACCAATCATAAGATGTCCAAGAAATGGTCCTGCAGAATTAGTATCAGGACAATTAGATTCAAAACTAAGAGATTATTTAAGTAATTCAAGAAATTATCAATCAATTCAACAAAGACCAGTATTAATAATTTTAGATAGAAATATTGACTTAGCATCAATGTTTTCCCACTCTTGGATTTACCAATGTATGGTGAGTGATGTCTTTGAATTGAAAAGAAATACAATTAAAATTAACGATGATAAAACTAAAAGTTATGACGTCGATCCAAAAGATTTTTTTTGGAATAAAAATTCTCAATTACCTTTCCCCGATGCAGTTGAAAGTGCTGATACTGAACTTCAACTTTATAAAAAAGATGCTCAAGAATTAACTAATAGAACCGGTATAACATCTTTACAAGATATTGACCCTAATTCAAATAATACTACTAATATTCAACAAGCAGTTGATGCTTTGCCAGAATTGACCGCTAGAAAAACTACTTTAGATATGCATATGGATGTTTTAGCTTCCTTATTAAAAGAATTAGAAGCTAAATCTTTGGATAAATTCTTTGAAATTGAACAAAATTTTAATGATCCAAAAATTCAAAATCAATTTTTAGAAATCTTGAAAACTGATTCTAAAAAGGATAACTCAATTGATAAATTAAGAACTTTCTTAATTTTGAATCTTTTATGTGATAACTTATCTTCACAATTCATAAATCAATGTAAAGAAATTTTTTCTTCAAAATATCCTGATCTTAATATGAATGGGTTTAATTATATCTTGAAATTCAAAGAAATTTTAAATTTATCTAAAAACATCTCTTTGACTGATAATACTAATCATACGTCTTCTTTAGAAGATAATTCAGCTCTATTTAATGGGTTATCGTCTAAATTATACGGGTTAACTGAAGGTAGAATTACTGAAGGTTTAAGTTCTTTAGCAACTGGTTTGAAAAAATTATTACCTGATAAACAAAATTTACCAATAACTAATGTTGTGGAAGCAATAATGGATCCTAATAATGCTTCAAATAATTCCATTCAATTAACTGATGACTATTTATATCTAGATCCTAAATCAAGAGGTGGCCATTCGAAACCTCCTAAAAGACAATCTTATTCAGAATCCATTGTTTTCGTAATTGGTGGTGGTAATTATTTGGAATATCAAAATTTAACTGAATGGTCAAATCAACCAAATAGAACTAAAAAATCAATCATATATGGTAGTACTGATATTGTTACTGCAAATGAATTTTTAAATGAAATTTCAAATTTAGGTAGTTTGGAATAAACGTATATTACATAACTAATACTACAATGTTATTCACTATTTATTAATAGTAAAATTATTTTTTCCTTTCTTTTTTTTTTATATTATTTTCGAATTTGTTTTCAATTAAAGATAACCTTTGCTTTCTTCTAAAATTTTAATTGAACGACGTGAATCTAAGAATAATAATTCACATTCCTCAATATCTTCATTAGTGATTTCATTACGATTAGCAGTCTTAGCTAAAACACCAGCTGGTGCTAATAATTGTAAAGCATAACGCAATGAATTGGTAACACCATGGATGGCGAGTTTTTCTAAAGCACTTGGATTAATATATAATCCTTCTAATGAAGCTCTTTTAGAAATAATTGTTTTAATTTCTTCTTGATTATATGGTAATGTTCTAACAATCAATAATCTATCAATTAAATCTGGTGGACATCCATGAGGAGATTTAGTATCATCATCAGTACCTCTAATAGTTGTCATACCACGATTCGAAGCTAAAACAACAATTGGAGCTATAGCACTTTCTAATGCTCTATTTAAATAAGTGAAAATTTCAATATCCAACATATTAACTTCATCAATGAATAAAACACCTGGAATTAATTCAGCAACCCCTTGATCAATATATTTTGAAACTACTTTATTAACTTCTGATCTTAATTTATCAGTTATTTCAGTTTTTCTTGGTTTTAATAATTGTCCCATCATTGATAAAACATCTTGTCCACCTTGAGGTCTTGCATTAGCAACATCTAAATCATGTAATGTAACATCTTGAACAATTTCCTTCTTTTTATGAACTTCACCTTTAGGTAATGGAACGTATTCTTCAGCTTCTAAATCAAATTCAGTGGCATAAGCATCAGATCTACCAACTCTTTTAACAGCACCAGTATTGGCTTCGATATATATAACATCACCAGGAGTAACTCTTTCCTTTTGAATACTTTCATAAATACTTGGGTCTAATCTTAAACTCTTAGTACCTTTAGCAGTTTTTAAACCAACAATTACATGACTAATAGTTTTACCATATCCACCTAATGGATTTTCAGCTTCTTCCGGAGTTAATTCAGTTACTTCACCTTCATAGACTTCTTTAGTTTCTTTGATTCTTAATCCAATTGCTCTTCTAAAATTTTCCATTAATGCAGCTGTTTTCTTAACTTCAGCCGAAAATAATTCAGAACCGACAATTGGGCAAAATGGTACTTTTGGTCCTAATTCTTGTGAAACGGCCAATGCTAAAGCTGTTTTACCGGTACCTGGAGCACCAGCTAATAGTATAGCCTTACCACTCATTTTTTTCGATTTAATTAGGTCTACTATAATACCACAGGCTTCTCTGGCGTCTGATTGACCAACAAATCCTCCTTCAACTTTTTTGGCAATCCCATGTTCATCCAAACCCAACCCTTTGATATGTGTATGGGCAGCAGTCCTGCTTTCCCTGGTTTGTGTGTCCTTGACTTCGTTGATTTGAACCATATTTTATGTTAAACCACCGATTGAATTGTGAAAAGTAATGCTAACCTTGTATCTTCTTTCATTTTCTATTTTTTTTTCGGTTTTTTTTTTTTCCCTTCTAAGATCCAGCAAAAAACATCCGTACATTTTAAGATGCTTTCAACGGTACGGATGTTTGACTGATAAACTTGAGATTTCGCAATTTTGAAAAATTTCAGGACCCTTTAGTACCGTGATGAGTTTAATTCACTTTTAAGGTTACTCGGGTACACAAAATCCTGGAGGTGCTTGACTCTATTTTGATTGCCCGACTTGAACCGTTCGATAGCAAGAGTATCTGGATGAAAAAAGTTTTGAGCTTGAAAGCAGTGCGAATGCTCAAGTACCCTTCTAACGAGTCAGTACTTCCATCATGGAAAAGATGACTACTTAATCCCGGGTACTATTCAGGACCAATAGCTCGAGAGATGCAGACATTTTTCATTTCTGCAGTAGAAGCTACGTACAGATAAAAATAATGTGTCAAGCTCATAAGACGGTGACAATTCGGCACTTACATACGAAGATTGCGGATTTACCCTAAACGTCAAGGGTTGCTCATGCATCACCGTTCGGTAAATACCAATACAGATATCCATTATGTACAAGTATTGTCGAACTCGGATTTAGACTTTGAAGACTTCTATACCTGAAAGAGAAAGACAGGTATTGATCGCCCTAGTGACATATGTCAGCACGTTTGTTTTCTTTTCTTTTTCCTTCGTTTTAATTTATTTTCTTGAACATATATCTAGTATCGAAGAACTTTAAGAGATGGTGATCCGTCAGTGTTACATATGGTGCTATTGCTATGGAATAACGATGTTTTCGTAAATTTGAAAATGATAATAATTTACTAATACTTACAAAATGATAAGGTGAATAAGGTTGATTTAAAATACAAGTATAATATACAAAGGTGAAGAGTCATTAAAGCACAAAATCGGTTAATCAAAATCTGGATCAACTTCGAATTCTTCATCTTTTGGTTCTTTCGGTTCTTGACTTTCTGACCATTGAGTCACGTCATCAATATAACTTAAAATGGTAGCCACAGATTCGCTATCTTTTGAACAGTCTAGAGGTAAAAATTGAACCATTCCAAAATCATCAACTAAATTTGCTATTGCTTTATTTAATCTAGTAAATTTTGGATTAACTTCTTTTTCAGGATGGGCAGAACTCAATAATAAAGGATCAGGATTTAAAAATTTTTTTAATTGCTTTTTAGAAACTTCATTTTTAATTAAATCAATCTTTGATAAAATATTAATATGGGGTAACTCTAATAGAATCATGGCTGACATTGCACTTAAAGCTCCAGAGAAAAATTTGGAACGATCTATAACAAAAGGTGCTTCTAATAAATAGGTTGCACAAAGATTAAAATTAAGAGTGGTTTGCAAATGTTTAACAATTGTTGGTAATACTGGAATATGGGTATATAGTTCAATTTGACCAGGACAGTCAAAAATTAAATATTCATCATTATAATCTCCAATTTCTTCATCCAACCAATCTAAATTATTCAATAAGAATTCAAAACAATATATCAATGCACCGTTTGGACCTAAATCCATTTCTTCCATTACATCTTGTAATGAAATTAAATCTCTAATATCAATTGTAAATTCAAATTCAGTTGCCTCTGCTGCTGGATCTAAATTAACTATATGAGCTCGACGCCCTATAGATTGCATATGTGCTATTATGGAATTACAAAATGTGGATTTACCAACACCTGCTGGACCTAATGCTAATACCCCAACTCGAGACATGCTTGTGAGATTACTTATCAGAGGTATTTTAAAGGTTTTTCAAAGAGAAAATCAATTTATAATACAAGATGAGCATTGAGGTCTGGTCGTGTGCTTTGACCAATCTAAATGAAGAGAGACAATCACAATGAAAAAATGTACGGAGGTTTATTTCTAGTATACAAGAGAGTTTATAAATACAGCTTTAAAAGCTTTTGTTTTTAGAACCCGAATTGGATCTGCACCAACAGTCATCATAGTCGTTCTCTAGTTGGATCATGACGTTGATGTTTTCTTGTTGAAAAGATTTTTCAACTTGTCTTTTAATATAGGAACCATTCTCGCCTCGATATATTTGAATATGGATATAACCATTCAAAATCAGTTCGTCATTCGAAGGCCAGAATCGTGGGGTTGTGAAAGATTTGATACCTTTTATTGTAACCACGTCATTCAACACTGATCTCAATCTCGACTCTTTATCGGAGCTTAGTTTTAATAACAAGGTCGAAGCAGTAGATTTTATTAATGGTACAGCCGATAAAAAGATAAGCACTGCTATTATAATAGATGCAACCGGATCAAATCCTTCCCATTTGAAGTATTTAATAAGTATGGTGGATAGTACAACACCAACAGATCCGAGCGTATCTGCTAATATGTGCAAGAAGATACCTTTCATATTATCATTCATACCATCTTCATGATGGTCCTCACCATGACTATGGCTATGACTATGACTATGACTATGGCTGTGACCATGACTGTGACCGCCATGATCATGGCCATGGTTGAAAGCAAATATACCCACCAAATTGACCAAGAGACCTAAAAATGAAACAATAATCAATTCATTTGTCTTTTGTAATGATACAGGGTTAAATAATCTCCCAATAGCTTCAAAAACTATACTTCCTGAAATACCTATGAGTAAGGTACCATTAGTAAAACCAGCCAAAATCTCAAAATGTTTTAAACCAAAGGGGAACTTACCATTAGGATTGATGGGATATTTCAGTAAGATTCCAGCAACTAAACCTAAGGCAAGCGACGTGCAATCTAATGCCATATGAAGAGAATCTGATAATAACCCTAACGACTTTGATCTGAAAGAATATAATAATTGAACAAACATGAATGTAGTGTTCAAAAGTAAAAAATTAAAGATGGCCCTAGTATCGGAATGTCCTAATAGTTCTTTCAATATTGACCCTTGACCTGAATTACTTGAAACTACCGAGTCGTCCACATGGACCAAGATTGAACGATCTGGTTTTATAACAATCGGAGTGACAACATTTACTATTAGGTGAAATGGACTTATTGAGTTTGATAAAACAATGAACTCCAAAGAAGTGGAAAATAATGATAAAATGATTGGATTTGATCTTAATTTCAAAAAACTATCGGGTAAAGATATGATGAAAACCAAGGATGCAGCAACATTAAGACCAATCATGACCAAGCTTAAATTCTCAGCAAAAGCCAAGACAACGGAGGAAATCAATCCAGTGATCAATAAAATCAGATAATCCAAGTTTAAGGCTTTTGAGATGGAAGATAAAGCTAGTTTTTTATACAAAAGTCTAAATGAGATTCCAACCACCAAATATCCAATAACAGGGATTGTACTTTTGTTATTATAAAAATCAAATATGAATGAAATAACCGTATAAGCATTAAATTGATTCAAAAACAAACCAAGGAAAAGCACTGATAATCGATTAACTGAAAGTAAATGAGCAGTCGAATAAACCATTGCTATGGATACAAGTAGATACATAGTATTTGATGACGAGGGAGCTGACTCTTGTTGTGGTAAGGAGATTATATGAAATTGTAGTAAAGTTTTAGTTAATCCTAAAAATAAGCTTGATAAAAGAATCAGTAAGGCTATCAAATTGATTATTGAGGAAGTTGAGTATGTCGAAGGCGTATACGCTAGACTTGCAGCCAATATTATACTGGGGAAGGCCAAAAGGACAGGTAGAGTACCTAAGAATTTGCTAACTTTGGAGGTATCTGAATCCAATACTTCTTGTTTAGAAGACGCATATATGTCGCTGATCAGTGAATTGGTTACAAATGGATTCTTTATTGGCTCGTGAGTATGAGAATGGCTGTTCGTATGGGAATGGGAATGGGTATCCGTATGGGTATCCGTATGGGTATCCGTATGGGAATGGGTATGGGACGGTTCAAGATCATTTTGCATTTGACCGGAGCCAAATGAAAAAGACTGGTTGAACAGATACTCGTCGTCCAACATTGGCTGGACCGAGCGGCCCCGGGCATGCGAATGGGAGCGTCCGTGGTTGTGAGTAGCAGACATGTAATGTTAATGTGAAAAAAGAGTTTACTTGAAGAATATCAACACTGATAACTACTTCTATACGTGTTTGAAGGGAGCGTGTACCGGACCAACTTTCCACTGGAAAGTGCAGTACTTTATATGAATTCTTTTTTCAGATATTTTTTTTTGAGTGGCAAGAGAGCGACAACTATCATTGAATAGAATCAATTCATAGAACCCAATTACTTTTGACAATTGCATCATATTTATCTTATATACCAATACTGGTTGGACAGAGGGAACGAACACAAATAATTATATAACAGGATGTCTACTTTGGAGGAATTAGAAAATAACCAAGATGATATGATAGATCAAGAAATTTTGAATTCAGCAACTTCGGATATTATAAACAGAACAAAGCTATTGGATAATGATATCAAAGTGATGAGATCCGAATCTCAGAGATTATCTCACGAAAGATCGGTTATGACTGAAAGAATTAAAGATAATCAAGAAAAAATCAATAATAATAAGCAATTACCATATTTAGTGGGAAATGTGGTTGAATTATTAGATTTAGAAGCAGAGAAAGAGGCCAGTGAACAAGGGGCAAACGTTGATGTTGATGCAACAAGATCAGGGAAATCGGCCGTTATAAAGACTTCTACTAGACAAACCATTTTTCTTCCATTAATTGGATTAGTTGATCCAAGTAATTTGAAACCAAATGATTTGATTGGGGTTAATAAAGATTCTTATTTAATTTTAGATACTTTACCATCCGAGTATGATTCAAGAGTTAAAGCTATGGAGGTTGACGAAAAACCAACTGAAGATTATACTGATATTGGTGGATTAGATAAACAAATTGAAGAATTAATTGAAGCAGTTGTATTACCAATGAAACAATCGGATAAATTTAAAAATTTAGGCATTAAACCACCAAAAGGTGCATTAATGTACGGTCCTCCAGGTACTGGTAAAACTTTATTAGCTAGAGCTTGTGCAGCACAATCAGGAGCAACTTTTTTAAAATTAGCGGCTCCTCAATTAGTTCAAATGTTTATTGGTGATGGGGCTAAATTAGTTCGTGATGCTTTTGCCTTAGCCAAAGAAAAGGCTCCCACCATTATTTTCATTGATGAATTAGATGCTATTGGTACTAAAAGATTTGATTCTGATAAAAGTGGGGATCGTGAAGTTCAAAGAACTATGTTGGAATTATTAAATCAATTAGATGGTTTTGGTTCTGATGATCGTGTTAAAGTTTTGGCCGCCACCAATAGAGTTGATACTTTAGATCCTGCATTATTAAGATCGGGTAGATTAGATAGAAAAATTGAATTCCCATTACCTTCAGAAGAAGCAAGAGAATCAGTTTTAAAAATTCATGCCAGACAATTAAATTGTGATAATAGCTCAATCAATTGGAGAGAATTAGCCAGATCCACCGATGAATTCAATGGTGCCCAATTAAAAGCGGTTACCGTGGAGGGTGGTATGATTGCATTGAGAAATGGTAAATCAATCATTAAACACGAAGATTTTGTGGAAGCAATTGGTGAAGTTCAAGCTAGAAAATCAAAATCAGTAAACTTCTATGCTTAATATATCATGTATAATAAAAAAAATTTAAATTCACGTCTACATTTAATGTATCTCTTGTAGAAATTTTTATGCAATTTATCTTTTGTAATACTAATATACACTATTTTGAAAGCTATTTTTCAATTAGATAATTTTTGTGATTTCTTTAATTCATCTCTCAACTTCTTAGAGAAATCATCTTGATTATCATCATCATCCCAATCTTCTTCCCATAAATTGGCTGACGAAAGTTGGGGATTAGACTCATTTGTCCATTTAGTATCTTCTGGGAAATCTTCAAATTCATCATCTTCCTCTAATGTTTTAATAACTTTTTTCTCTGATTCTTCAACAGTTGGCTGCTGAGCACCTGGTTGACTGGACATTGTAAAATTGGCTTTCCGTTAAAGTAGTTGTTGCCACCATAAAAGATTATCTTTTCATAATCTCAATTCTTTTTTCAACGAGGCAATCGAGGCTGCTGCTACCGCGGCACGTGACCCGCACTGGGAGGTATAAGGTGCTCTGCTCAAAAACTTTTTTTTTTTTTCATTTAATTCACAAAATCGATTTTTTTGATTTTTTTTTCCTTTTAAAACATCATCAAATCAATTCGGTATCAAGTCTGACTGTCTCCTTCAAAGCCGCTATGAAAGAGGTTGTTGTTGATGTTGCTCCCAAGTGCATCAAGGGTCTCGAGTTTGGGGCTCTTTCTGCTAAAGATATCGTTGCACAATCCGAAGTGGAGGTTCAAACTAGAGATTTATATGATTTAGAGAAGAATAGATCGGCTAAAGTTGGTGGTGCTTTGGATACTAAAATGGGTGTTTCTTCTAATTCGGGAGAATGTGCCACTTGTTTTGGGAACTTGGCATCATGTCATGGTCATTTTGGTCATATAAGACTTGCATTACCTGTTTTCCATGTGGGATATTTTAAAGCCATTATTCAAGTTCTTCAGTCAATTTGTAAGAGTTGTTCAGCAGTTCTTTTGGACGAACAGTCCAAGAGAAGCTTTTTAAATGATTTAAGAAGGCCAAATATTGATAATTTAAGAAGAATGAAGATATTGAAAAAAGTATTGGAACAATGTAAAAAACAAAGAAGATGTTTGAAATGTAATCATGTGAATGGGGTTGTTAAAAAGGCAGCAAGTGGTGCAGGTCCAGCTGCACTTAAAATTGTTCATGATACTTTCCGTTGGATTGGTAAAAAGGCCACTCCTGAAAAAGAACTTTGGGATAAAGAATTTGACGAAGTGTTTTTAAGAAATCCAGAATTAGAAAAATTTATTAAAAGAGTTCATGATGATTTAAATCCTTTGAAAGTTTTAAACCTTTTCAAACAAATTTCTCCTTCCGATTGTGAATTATTCGGGATAGATCCGGCAAGAGGTGGTAGACCTGAAACATATATATGGAGATATTTACCTGCTCCGCCTGTTTGTATCAGACCATCAGTTATGATGGATGCCCAATCCAATGAAGATGATTTAACGGTCAAATTAACTGAGGTTGTTTGGACTTCATCTTTGATCAAAGCCGGTATCGAAAAGGGTATTTCAATCAATAATTTAATGGAACAGTGGGATTATTTGCAATTATCGGTAGCCATGTATATAAATTCAGATTCAGCTAATCCTGCGCTACTCCCAAGTGCTGGTGGTGGTGGTTCCAAAGCCGCAAAACCAATAAGAGGGTTTTGTCAAAGATTAAAAGGTAAACAAGGTCGTTTCAGAGGTAATTTATCGGGTAAAAGAGTTGATTTTTCAGGTAGAACTGTTATCTCTCCTGATCCTAATTTACGAATTGATGAAGTGGCTGTTCCAGATCGTGTCGCTAAAGTTTTAACTTATCCAGAGAAATGTACCCGTTACAACAAGTCAAAACTACAAAAATTAATTTTAAATGGTCCCAATGTTCATCCTGGTGCTAATTACCTTATGAGACAGAATGAAGTTGCTAAAAGAAATTTAAGATTTGGTGATCGTGCTAAATTATCCAAAAATTTACAAATCGGTGATGTTGTTGAAAGACATATCGAAGATGGTGATGTCGTTTTATTTAATAGACAACCCTCTTTACATAGATTATCCATTTTATCACATTACGCAAAGATCAGACCTTGGAGAACTTTCCGTCTCAATGAATGTGTATGTACTCCATATAATGCTGATTTTGATGGTGATGAAATGAATTTGCATGTTCCTCAAACTGAAGAGGCAAGAGCTGAAGCTATCAATTTAATGGGTGTCAAAAATAACTTGCTTACCCCAAAATCTGGTGAACCAATCATTGCAGCTACTCAAGATTTCATTACGGGTTCATATCTTATTTCCCATAAAGACTCCTTTTTTGACAGAGCTAGTTTGGTCCAATTGTTGTCCATGATGTCTGACGCTGATGTTCAATTTGACATACCACCTCCAACCATCTTCAAACCTGTTATGTTGTGGACTGGTAAACAAGTATTCTCCTTATTAATTAAACCAAACAAGAGATCAAACGTCGTTATTAATCTAGACGCTAAAAACAAAACTTATATTCCTCCTCCAAAAGGGTTACCAAATGAAATGTCACCTAACGATGGTTATGTCATTATCCGAGGCTCAAACATTTTAAGTGGTGTCATGGATAAATCTACTTTAGGTGATGGTAAAAAGCATTCAGTATTCTATACCATATTGCGTGATTATGGACCTGACGCAGCAGCCATTGCAATGAATCGTATGGCCAAATTATGTGCCAGATATCTCGGTAATAGAGGGTTTTCCATTGGTATCAATGATGTGACTCCTGGTAGTGATTTGAAAAAGAAAAAAGAATTGATGGTCGAAGCAGCTTATCTTAAGTGTGATGAATTGATTGATTTATATAATAGAGGTAAATTAGAAACTCAACCTGGTTGTAATGAAGAACAAACTTTAGAAGCCAAAATCGGTGGTTTGTTATCCAAGGTTAGAGAGCAAGTCGGGGATGTGTGTATCAAAGAGTTAGACTCTTTAAATGCTCCATTGATTATGGCAACCTGTGGTTCTAAAGGGTCTACCTTGAATGTTTCACAAATGGTGGCTGTCGTTGGTCAACAAATTATTTCTGGGAACAGAGTTCCAGATGGTTTCCAAGACAGATCTTTACCTCATTTCACTAAAAATTCTAAAACTCCTCAATCAAAGGGTTTTGTTCGTAACTCTTTCTTCAGCGGTTTAACCCCACCAGAATTCTTGTTTCACGCTATTTCTGGTAGAGAAGGTTTAGTTGATACTGCCGTTAAGACAGCAGAAACCGGTTATATGTCTAGAAGATTGATGAAGTCCTTAGAAGATTTATCTGCTCAATATGATAACACTGTTCGTAATTCTTCAAATGGTATTGTTCAATTCACTTATGGTGATGATGGTTTAGATCCTTTCGATATGGAAGGTGATGCAAAACCTGTTAATTTTGCCCGTGAGTGGGATCATGCTTTTAATGTGACTTTTGATAAAAACGAAATTGGTCTTTTACCATATGAAATAATAGAATTGGTAGATTCGATTTTAGTTCCTTCGGAAGAAGCGTTAGTTAGATATGATAATGTTGGTAAGATTGTGCCTTTAGAGGACTCTGATAAAATTGAATATATTGACCAGCACGATGCAGAACGTTCATTCTATAAATCTATCAGGGAATTTACTACAAAGAAGGCTACTCAACTTGCTCAAATCCGTGAACGTAAATTTTTGAAGCCATTCTTTACAAAACCTTCAGAAGACAACATGATAATCGATGACGAAGACCTACAAGTAAATGCTGTCAACCAACTTTTGAAGATTTCATCAAAGTCAATAGAAGCATTTTTGAAACAATGTATGTTGAAATATTCTAAAGCTAAGGTTGAACCAGGTACTGCAGTTGGTGCTATTGGTGCTCATTCTATTGGGGAACCAGGTACTCAAATGACTTTAAAGACTTTCCATTTTGCCGGTGTTGCCTCTATGAATGTTACTTTGGGTGTTCCTCGTATTAAGGAAATTATCAATGCTTCTAAAGTTATCTCGACACCAATTATCAATTCTGTTTTAGTTAACAGTGAAGATGAAATTGCTGCTCGTGTGGTTAAGGGTAGAGTTGAGAAGACCACATTAAAAGATGTTGCATACTATATTGAAGATGTTTATAAAAATGAAATGGCATACTTATCTCTTAAAATTGATATGAAGACAATTGAAAAATTACAATTAGAACTCTCAATTGATAGTATTGCTCATGCCATTGTAAACGCACCAAAATTGAAAATCTCACAAAGTGACGTTTCTATTACTGGTAAAGATAAAATTAATGTCTTGGTAACTCTTCGTGAGTCAAAGAGTGAAAGTTTGGCTAAGACTTTGTCATCTGATTATAAGAGTTCTGACGCAAATAACTCCTTGTTTTTCAGAATGCAACAATTAAAGAGACAATTGCCAGATATCGTCATCAAGGGGTTCCCAAATATTTCTCGTGCAGTTATTAATATCAAAGATGATAATAAGAGAGAATTGTTAGTTGAAGGTTATGGTTTGAAAGATGTTATGTGTACCGACGGTATTGTCGGAGAGCAAACTACTACCAATCATGTTCTTGAAATATACGAAGTTTTGGGTATTGAGGCCGCTAGGTCATCTATTGTCAGAGAAATCGATAATACCATGAGTGGTCATGGTATGAGTGTTGATCCTCGTCATATTCAATTGTTGGGTGATGTCATGACTTATAAAGGTGAAGTTCTTGGTATTACAAGATTTGGTTTAAGTAAAATGAGGGACTCTGTATTACAATTGGCATCTTTCGAAAAAACCACTGATCATTTATTCGATGCATCTTTCTACATGAAGATGGATCAAATCGAAGGTGTTTCTGAATGTATCATTTTAGGTCAAACCATGAGTATTGGTACTGGTGCATTCAAATTAGTTAAGACTTCAAACTATGATAAGAATCGTTTCAAACCTAAACCAACTTTGTTTGAAGGCTTATGTGAAGTCTCAGCTGCTGCATAATATATATAATTGTATAATAATGGTATCATAGTAAATATTAATATAAATAAGTCATATGTTTAAAAATTCGTAATTTCGCAGCAGGGTGCACCGATTTGTGAAAACTAAAAAAACAAAAAAACCATTATATGAAAAGAAGCAACAACGAGCAGCACGATTGAGTTAGAAGTGAATTACATTCAACTATCAGATACAAAGCTCAAATACGAGTCCTCTATAATGTCATATAGAGACTCAACATTTACTTACGTTCATATGGACGATCTT
Organism: Hyphopichia burtonii NRRL Y-1933; assembly: GCF_001661395.1. Classification (NCBI taxonomy): domain Eukaryota; kingdom Fungi; phylum Ascomycota; class Pichiomycetes; order Serinales; family Debaryomycetaceae; genus Hyphopichia; species Hyphopichia burtonii. Next base: position 1,710,162 of record NW_017963730.1, read on the forward strand.
AATCAAGTTCTTTATATGGAGAAATGGCAAGATGATCCAATACCATTTGATGATATCGATACACAAGGTTTGTTCGAGGCCACCTCGAGTCTATTTCCCCAATTCCTACTAGAAGATGAAGAGGATGGTGGTATTCCAATAAATTCATCAACTTTTGGCGCAAAAGTTTATAAGAACAGAAGTTTATTAAAAGAAAAAGTGTGGACTGATTTAGGGATATATGATAAATTCATTAAGGAATCAAGCTCGTTACATAAACAGTCAGATAAAACAATCTTGAAGTCTATTAACACCAAGCTGACAAATCCTATGGATGAGTTGACCACTTCAGATACTTTAGCGTTGAATGAGTTTCTTTCAAACGGATATGCTACCGAGAATGCAATTAATCATATGTTGGCTCCATCAGACATAACAAGTAATAGTATAAACGCAGGCGATCTTTCTATTACATCTGCTTCTGATTACTTGGGCCCAGGAAACAATACATTTATTCTTAAGTCTAATTTACCCAGTGGATCTACTTCCCAGGCTCAGGTCCAGTCTCACCATACTCCTCAACAACCCGGGGCCAATCAACTGTTTCACCATCAACAAGGACAATCAATATACTCGGTACAGACTCCTCGAGTGGGCCGAACTAGACAGTTGTCCACCGACAAGAACCTACAGACACCAATTACAAGAATTGTTAGATAGTGTTTCCTAAGAATAATTAATTTGTGTATTTACATTAATATACAAACGTAAAATGTTATCGTAAAAAGTCCATTTTAACCGGCAAGAAGGGTGATTTTATCTTTTTCAATTTCATTCTTCAATTCAGCAAGTTTCATTCTTCTAAGCTCCGCTTTTTCACTTCTTCTCTTTATCTTTACCATTGCCAATACGAATTGAGCAACGATTCTAAAAGATACCTTACCACCGTTCTTCAACCTTTGCAATTCTATAGAAGAGTAATCAGGGTAAATCCCACAATGTGCTAATTTAACTAATTCATTTTTGATAGATTGATTCGAGTTCTTGATAGACTTCATCATGAAATCATTCATCAAACTTAAATCATTAGACTTAAGATTAATATCGTGAAGAACTGCTTTATAAAACTGCAATTGATGTTTGGCTAATTTGAGCTCGTCTGATAAAGTCGATTTAGATGCTGAAGTAGCGGAAATACTTGCTGAAGACATTTTTTGAGTAAGTTGATCGATTTGTTTTTTCAAATAAGCGTTATTCCTCTGTGCCCTGATTATATCGTCTTCCTTAATGGCAGAAGCTTTATTGCCATAAATATCAAGGTCATTTAGCTTGGATGCCAATTTGGTGCAATGCTTGAAAGAGGTATTAAGCTCATTGGCCAAATTTTTTGACTTCAACTCCAATCTGTTATTTTCAGCTTCCAATGCTTGACTGTCAATCTTTAATTCTGAAACTAATTCTTCAAGTTTGGACTTTTCTTTTTGTAATTTTTCGCTTCTCAGCGTAAATTCTTCCACATTTGAGTTTAATGCCTTAATTTGTGTTGAGAATGTTTCTTCTTTACTTAAGGCTTCAGATAACTTCTTTGAAAGATCATTATTTAAATCTCTTGCACGATCCAATTGCTGCTCCAATAAAGTAGTGAGTGGTGAAATAGAAGGAACTTCCATGCTTCTTTTATGATAATCACCTTCAAGTTGTTGATCTATCATTGAATTAACTCTATCTTTATAATATGCAATTTGATCTCTATAATCATTTTCAAGTCTTCCGAATTCCGCTTCTAATTCTCTTGATTTTGACTCATAGTGATTTTTCAATTTCAATAGCTCATCTTTATTATCGTTTCCGTCAAGTGTGGATAATTTCATCTGCTTATTGAGTTCTCTGACTCTAGACTCGAGGGATTCAATAAGAGATTCCTTATCTTCTATTGTTGCTTGTAATTTGTTACATTTCGACTTGAACTCCCGAATTTCAATTTCTTGTTCATCATTTGACAATCTCAATTGATTCTTCTCTTTCGAAATCTTTTGGTATTCTACCTCAAGATAAGAAACGTTAGGATTTGGTATGTCCTTATTAGTCTTTTCAAAATCCAATTCTTTTTGTAGTCTCTTGACTTGAAATCTCAAATCATCAATTTCCTCAATTAAACTTTGCTTTTCATGTTCATCTCGTTTTTTGGAATGGTCTCTTAGTTCCGGAAGAGCTGGATCAGTTGAAGATTTAGTCATATTTTTCAATCTACTCAAAAGGCCTTCGTTATCTCTTTCCAAACTATGAAGTCTCGTTTCCAACCTTAATTTGTTACTATTGAAGTTTTCAAGATCATGCTCAGCACTTTCCAAAGCTTCTTGTGCCATTCCATATTCCTTTTCATAATAATTAAGTCTATCATGGAGTTCTTCGTTCTCTTTCTGAAACATATGGAGTCTACTTGCATTCACATTAACTTGATATGCTTGATCCTGCAATTCTGCTAATTCATCCCTAATTTGTTTATTCTCAAGGGACAATCTTGCTTCCTTAGACCTTAAAGTATTGATTTGGGATTGATAGACTTCGATCTCAGCAGATTTATTCGATGCAGAATTGCCCGAATCAATTAAACGCTTCAATTCAGTTCGTAAATGAGATTCTTCCTGAGTCTTTTCTTCTAATTGTTTCTGAAGATATTTCATTTCTCTTTTCAACTTTTCAGTTTCCATGTCTTTTTGTTGTTTCAAATCATTAAGTTCGTGTCTTACTTTGGATAAGTTATCATTTCTGGAGGCAGTAAATCCGTCGTACTCAGCGTTTATTGCCTGGTATTTATCTTTCCATCGTTTAAGTTCGTTCTCAGTAGAGGTCAACTCTGACATTTTATCTTGTAATTGAAGACGAAGATTTTTAACAGAACTCTCAAATGAATCACGTTCATACTCCAAGTCTTGCACTTCCTTATTTGCATTGCTGAATTTCGATTCAAGCTCGCTGATTCTTTTTTGAGCCATTTGTAACTGGCTTGAATCCAGGGTACTACCTCCATTATTTTTCTTTAAGTTTTCAAGTTGCTTTTGCAAAGAACGGTTTTCTTCATTAGCTTCATTTAGCCGTATAATTACATCCTGCGGCATATTTTTCAGATCGGTGGTAATATCATCGATTTTTCTTCTCAAGCTTTGGTTATCAACTTGTAAAAATTCAAGCCTTTCAAGAATTTCATCCGGGATTCGTTTATCTTTTATTTGTTGTTCTAATTGTAGCCTTAGAGTTTCTATTTGGTTTTCATATTGGGTGAGTTGATCATCTTTTTCCTGTATTATTTCTTTATATTGTATTTTAATAGAGTTAACAAAGTCATTCTGACCACTTTCCGAAACATTTTCTTTATTAGACTGAAATTCATATTCCTTTACGGTAGCTTGCAATTCTTTATTTTGTCTTATAATTTCCAACATTTGCTGCTTTAAATCGATATTTTGAGTAGCCAATTGTCGTTGTTCTTCTGGTGTTTGTTTTAAAAACTTATTCAAAGTCGCTAGTTCGATTTTCAAATTATAGTTTTCAGTATGAAGTCTGTTCATTTCATTTTGCTGTTCTTTGATTGAGTGGATTCCACCATCAACAAGATTTGACTGGCCAAACGCATTGGGGAAGCTGTTTGCATTTTTGGATGATGGAGGAGCTTTGGATCTTGCTTGAGCGACTAATCCTGTTAGAGTGGTATTATTCAAATTATCAATAGTATCATCAAATGTTGAGTCCATAAGGCTTTGATCGTCTAGTTTGTCCTGGGCCATATTTTGAGATTCATAACGTGCTTGCCCTCTATTCATAGCATTATCGTTAGTCTGAAGATGATTGGAGTTAGGATTACGCGATCTATTACCAATGGGAGTAAATTCATATCCATTCTTCCTTTTATTGTTGGATCCCAGTGGGGTTCCTATTAGATTTTGTAGTGAGAACATTTCAAATCGATGTGATGCACTCTGCTGTGACCGGCTTGAAACAACTTTAACTAAACTGCTCTAAAAGAAATAGATTTAAAGAACTGTTGTTTATATTTTAAATCTCATCATTATCAAAATATCTTTTGAAATAAAAACAAAACCGGACGCGACCACAAATTGCAGCAGAAAACATCCATACACCAACAACAATAGTTAAATATATATATTAATTTACATTATATACAGAAGGTCTATTAAATCTCTGGCAAGTCCAGAATGGCCGCTTTGAAACTTTCCAATTCTGAATTTGCAGCACCACTTCGTATGGATTCCTTAGCGAGTTCAACCCCTTCGACCCAAGAAGTGCAAAGACCAGAGACTACTGCAAGTGCTGCACTATTTAAAAGAATGTAGTCAACAATTGGATGATTACCAGAATCTTTAATTTTGAAATCTTCATGATCTTGACGTAAGATGTGAAGCAAAGTTTGAGCGTTTTCCTCGGGGGTACCCGATTTAACCGTGTCAATGTTGTGGTCTGGTAAATCGAAATCTTTTGGTGAAATATAATTTATGGTTATATCCCCGTCTTTATCGATTATCCAGCACTTAGTAAAACCAACTGGTGAAATCTCATCCAATCCAATCTTACCATGAACAATCATTGTTCTTTCATGGTGTTTGCTTGATTTGACCATTTCCGATACTGCTTGTGCGTATGACTCACCAATATTCTCACTGTAAACCCCCAATATTCTTGCTCTTAAGGGCATAGGGTTGATTAAAGGACCCAAGATATTAAAGATGGTGGGGATACCCAATTCAGCTCTTATAGAGGCTACCTTACCCATTACTGGGTGAAATGAAGGAGCAAACAAAAAGCAAAAGTTAGTCTTTTTCACAATATCGGCGGTTGTAGTAGAGTTAACAGACGAAAGATCCACACCCAAACACTTCAAAAGATCTCCCGATCCCGATGTAGAGGTAGATGCCTTCCCACCGTGTTTGCATACTCTTAATCCCATACCAGATGCAACAATGGCTGATGATGTCGAGACATTAAAAGTATTTTGACCATCACCCCCAGTCCCCACTATATCGATATAACCTTCTAAATGAAGTGATTCCGGGTCTACTTTAGATGCGAATTCAATCAACACTTGAGCAGCAGCAGCTATATACTTAGGATCATGGTCTAAACCTCTTAATCGTAATGCAGTTAAAAAAGAGGCCATTTGAACAGTAGATGGAATACCTTTGAACATGTACCTCAAAACAGTTTCTAAGTCGGCGGGGGAAAGATTAGGAGGATTCAAAAGAAGTGACTTTATATACGGAGTCAACACATTTTTGCTTTGGGAAGCCATGTTTTGACTGGTTCTTTACTTTAATAGATTAATATTGATGTCCGCCGAAGATAAAGAAATAAGTAAAAATTTGATTGGAAAAAAAAAAAAAAAAAATCAGCGAAAAAAATTAGTAAAAACTACGCAAAAAATCAACGTTTGTCAATCTTAGTACTCTGGATGCAAAATAAGCTGGAAATCTATTGATATATACATATAATACAGAGCAGAATGACTTAGTTTTCGGTGTCACCTTGCTTCACATCTATTTCGAATTCTATCTCTTTATCAGCGTCAACGTAGGAATCACACATGCACCAAATTGATAGTTTGTGATGACCAGTAGTAGGAACAGTGAACTCCATACGCACATTTTGAGATTCTTTACTAATTTGAGTTTTCTTGATAGCATAAAGTTGTCTGGAGGCACTGTCTCCAATAACAATCCACCACCCTTCGGTCTTCGGGTACGGATATTGAGCGGAAACAACTTCCAAATCGTCCATATCTTCATCTCTTTCTAAAATAATCGATATTTCTTTCGGTTCATTTGATCTGACTGAATCCGAGAGATCAAGCTCGTAGCTCAAATCTATGTTAGGGTACTTGTTGACGAACTCCGCAACCTTGTTTAACTTTTCACCTTGTAATTGTAACAAATCGTCCCTTTCGTCATCCTCTAGAGACATTACGTCGTAAATATTTTCGACTTTGTACTTTCTGGCTCTAGCCAACATCTCTTCCGTAACAAAAGGAATTTGTTTCAATGGGCTGTCTCTGGTCCAGACACCTTGAACAATCATCTGTGATAAATCCATAGCGTTAATAGCGTTTAAATAACCTTCATTAGATAAAGTATCAATACAGGCACCAAGCAAGCTCAAAATTATTTTTAGTAAAAGCTTTTGGTCATTGGCTAAATCATGGGGTAAAGCAATACGGGAAAAATGAGCTTGTAATAAGACAAATGCCTTAAAGTAAGGAGAGTAATAATCAATAGAAGTTGCTTTTACCGGCACCTTACTGTATATCTTACTCAATTGAGACTCTTCATCGGGTCTAATTGGTATAACATCCAATTCCGAAGCAGATGTAAGAATTTCCATTATTCCTTTCAATTTGGTTTTGTTTTCTAACTTATTGAATTCCTTCATGGTAATAAAAGAAACATCATAATAAGAAGAGATTATACAAGGATTCAAGGGCGAAATTTCTTCAACGTCATCTTCATCTTCATTAGCTTCATTGTCATCATCATCAATTTCAAGTTCAATCATATTTGCTGATGCCAATTCTTTCAAAGTATCCTCAACTAGCTCCGACAAATATTCAGATAATCCTAAATGGGATGTGTCTTTGGCATCATAATAACTTGGATTTTGCTGCAATCTTCTATAAAAATATGTATACGTAATCCAGTCAACACAATCTTGTCTTGATCTGAAAGTACCATTCGATATTTCATTGATAAATGGTTCATGAATAAAGGTATTCATACCACTTTCAATTGGTAAAGCATCATTCAAAAATTTACTGTAATGAGATTGCTTTGAAGAATTGGTGGAAATTAATACTTTACCTTTCCCATTTTCATTTTGGCAATTACCAACCATTTCAAGAATCTGATTGACCGAATAATCAAGGTAACGTGCCTCTTTCCCTTCATATGCCTGAGTTCCTAATACTGCAACATGTGAGGTGACAGGCAGATAGAAGGCAGTTTCCTTGGAAGAGATCAAAACTTTTAAAACATTGCTATTGAACAACTTTTCAATAATTAATTTATCAATGTCACTCATGCTATCATAATAGACCCCAATACCAGCAGATACCAACTCCTTTACCTTTCTGTCCAGCAACTTGTTCAAATAGGGCTCAATATCCTCCACTTCTACTTCAAGCAAATTCCATTCATCATTTGAACTTTTCATCAAAAATCTCCACGCGATATCAAAACATTCTTTCCTAGAAGCAACATAGAGGATTGAGTTTCCAATTAAATGATTACTTTTCACAAATTCATAAGATGAAGGTAAAGCTTGTAAAGCAATGGTGCTGATACTTGAAGACTTAAATGACTGAAGTCTTATTTCTTCTATGGGAGAAACTCTATATGAAGGATTAAAATTGAAAATATTCAGTTTTTCGCACCCAATCCATTCACCAAAGTCTCTAGCATTAGACAATGGCGACGATAAAGCGATGATCCTAAGTTCCATTTGTGCTTGATCGGAGATAAAGCGCATTCTGGTTAATAGGGCTTCATAAGCCACACCTTGGATTCCATTTCCAATTATATGTGAATCGTCGGCTATTATAAGTTCGATTGACCTTATTGCCTTTCTTTGTCTCCACCTTCTCGAAAGTGCCTCAAATTGTTCCGGAGTGGATAATATTAAATGACTAGATGATACTAATGAGAAATCTTCTGTGCGATCTCCAGTCAACTTATTAATAACTTTATCTTCAGAAACAAACGCAAATTTTTTATTCCAGATTTTGTAGAGTTTGTCAATAATACGTTGACATGGTTGGATATAAACAATCCTCCCTTTATTTTGTCTCCAATGATTGAGTATGGCTAACTCAGAACAAACTGTTTTTCCATTTCCTTTGGCTAGTCCCACGAATATATTTTCATTTGAGCCGTACAAAATGTCAAATACCTGCGTTTGAGCTTTGTTAAAATATTCAAAATTAAAAAAATTAATAAATTCTGGTAATTTAAGAGCTGAAGTAGATTTTCTTTGCAAATCAAATAATTCAGTAAATGCTGGGAACTTCTTTGGAAACTTAGTATCATAAAGTAGCAAAGGAATTCTCGTTTCAGAATGCAACCATCTTTCACTAATCAAAGTGATATAGTAATTTGGTTGTATAGGTTCCGATATTGGAACAGTAAACTCAACTAAAAGTTCTCGCTCTGAGTGTACTTTAGAGATGAAGATAGATTCGGAGTATAAAATTTTGTCACCATCACAATCTTCTACTAAAAGTAAGAACAGTTCCAGACGCCTATGGTAGTCGGAGTTCCAAATCCATTCAGGGATGATAGCTAGTTGTACCCGAATTATCGTTGGTGTTATAGGTTGAGAATAGTAGCTTAAGGAGACCTTTGGGAAATACTGTAAAATTTCGTATGCAGTTTGACTATGACCTTTAAAATTGATAGCTTCAGCCAATTCTGCTGCATTAAGATTGAAGTAGCTGACCCATGGTAAATGTGAGCTCTCAGTAGCCTTGATGACTTCCTTTGGAACTTTAGTGTCAAATTGTCTAAACGGAGAATTAGTTAGCCATATTCGTCTTTCAGTCATGATGCAGAGATTCAAAGTAGTCTTAGCTAATGATGACCAATTTTTACGTAATACAATTTCATGAATTGCTCTCAAGAGTCTTCCGGCTGACTGAGTGATATATATCATATCAGCCATTAACGCGAATCCCTCTAATGTTAACCTCGAAATATAAGCTTGCAATAATAGATTAACTTTAGCAAGTGGCTCATTAGGGTTTTCTTTCACTGGGAATGGACATTTTTCAAGTAATTTTGATACCTCCAATTTTTCTTCTTGTCTCACAGGAATAAACTTAAACTCGCCTGAGGAAGAAAAGACTCTCAAAATATCTATTTCTGACATCCATGGCCTTAACTGAGTGTTATACATATTTATGGTTGGGTAATTAATGTAATAATATGAAGCAATTCTTCCCAATTCAGTGGATTTTAAATGCCCATCACCAGGATCATAAGTTACTAGTTTGTTGGAATCAAGAATGGTCAAAGCAGAATGCACTAGGTCCATTCTCTTCCAAAATAAAGAATCGTCGTTCTCATATTCTGCACCAACATGGTATAAAGCGGGTGATTTTAACATTCTGATGTATAAATAGGTATATCCTAGCCAACGAACAGCATCGTCCCTTGACTTCACTGAGCCTAGTACAATTTCAGCATTTAGATTATCAACAAGTTTACTCATTAATTGGGACTCGATCGGAAGTTGTTGATTCAATACCGCCAAATAATACTGTATTTCATCTTGAGATGTGATGATTACCCCCTCACCACTTTTATCATATCTAGGTCTACCTGCTCTACCCAACATTTGTAAAATATCTTGAGGGGAAAGCTGAACCCAAGAACCCTTTTCCGGGGAATAAGTTTCAGTACCTTTAATAATCACAGTATGTGCTGGTAAGTTAACACCCCATGCTAATGTTGCTGTCGAAATCAAAACTTGGACATGGCCCTGAGCAAATAAGTCTTCAACAACACTTCTTTCCTTCCTGTTTAAACCAGCATGATGTATACCGAAGCCTTCAGGAATAATCTCTTTTAATCCTTTATTATCCATGTCTTGAGATTCCTGCTTTAATATTTCAGATGATCCAGCATCTGATTTGAGGATTAAATGTTGCTTTCCTTCCTCTATTAATTTATCTTTGAGCCATTTAGCGGTTTTGAAAGTATCTTTTCTAGAATGTACGAATATAATTAATTGATGTTTATTCTGAGCACATTCTAGTAATTTGTCGTAACATGCTTCATTCATTGCATTTATTTTCTTGATTGCCTTCTTTTCTTTGATTCCTATAAATTGTTGCTGCAAAGGACAAGGTCTATACGAGGAATCAAAGTAAAACAAACCCCTTTTGAAATCTACCCTAAGGAAACTGGCAACATCCTCATAATTGGGCAAAGTTGCCGAAAGCCCAACTAATCTAACCGGCTGGCCAGAAGTTTCAGTTTGCCTTATGGTTCTACTCACAATACTTTCTAAGACAGGCCCTCTCTCGTCGTGTAGTAAATGAATTTCATCGATAATTATTAATCGAACTAAATTTGTGAAAGATGTTTCATCTATTTTTCTAGTGATAACATCCCATTTTTCAGGAGTAGTAATCAACATTTGAGTTTCGGCAATTTCTGCATTGTTTAAGCTTGAATCACCTGTAAGCTCGTTTACTACTATTCCATAATTTGCAGTTAACCTTCTTTGGAACTCTCTCATTTGTTCCTGGACCAATGCCTTCAAGGGGGCTATATAAACGATTTTAAAATTTTTAAGATTGATATGGCCCGATTCAGGATCCCTGTGATTGTGTATGGTTCTTAGTACACTAAGCATGGCAACGTTGGTTTTACCAGCACCAGTAGGGGCACACAAAAGAAGATTTTCATCAGAGTTAAATGCTTCTGGGTAAATTTTAGATTGTATTCTGTTTAATGTAGCTGTTTCTGAGAATGGAAAAGCATCTCTTGCCCATTCTGGCAATTCCAGTATGGATACCAACTTTTCATCGGCTTCTTCCAAAGAAGGTGGCGAAGAAGGTGGTGGGACACTGATAATATCGTAAAGCTTTTTATTTTGTTGATATGAACCTTGGGGTAATTTGACTTTAGTATTTGACATGAGATGAGAACCCTGGTCAAAAGATAAGTTATCCAAATCAACTATTTTTGGTACTCTTTCACCTTTGGCTTTAGGTTTTTTGGTTGATTCTTCTTCCTCTTCATCAGATGCTAACTTTCTTTTTCTTTCATTTGGAAATATGGAAGTGCTCAATTCATTTGAAAGTTCTTCAAGACCAAGATCTTTAATTTCATCGAAGACTTTGTTTATTGATTCTTCGCTTTGATCTGCTGTCAATTTGATTTTAAAAACAATTCTCCAACGATTTTCAATGCATAATTTAACAAATTCGAAATGATCATATTCCATTAATTCCATCAACTCATTTTCTAAATCTCTAGTAGGTAGATTATGATCCAGTAAATAACGGAAAAATGCATTCGATTTATCACTTATAGTGGACAGTTCTGCATCCAGAAGGATGGATGAAAGTTTGCGATGAAGAAAAAGTGGGTCTATTTCACCAAAAGGAACTAAATTTGATTTTGATGTCTGTTTACTTTTGGAGTCAATTATAGTTTCTTCATTTCCGAGAGAATCTTCTGCAGGACGATCATTATCGAGGTTGCTTTGAATATTAGGTGTATCGGTAGCTTCTTCTTCTTCTTCTTCTTCATTTGAGTCAACCAATCCTTGACCTAGATTATCTTCATTATCTACATCATCAAATAATACTGCAACCCCATCACCTGCCTCATCCTCGTCCTGCTCTATATCTTCTTTGACATTATAATCTGTAATTTGTTTGGATAAACTTACCAATTCGTTAAATTGTAAATCATCTAGACTCGCTCCCAATAACTCGTTAATTTCTTTTCGTTTTGAAGTTATTGGTTTTTCTTCCAGTTTTAATATTTCCAAGAGCAAGTCTGCAGCTGAAAGGATGACACTGTTACTAACGTCAGGAAGAAAATGGTAAATTTCGGACATGATTAATTCAAAGACATGTGAGGTTTGAGGATTAGTGGGTTGATAGGAGATATCTTCAAAAGTTCCAGAATATGAATAATTATAAGATGAAGGTTTAGTGGATTGGCTCTTTGATCTCGAGGAGCTTTCAGATGATGACTTCGCTGGAGAATCTTTTGAAACTCTTGAACCCATATCTTTCGCTGAAATTTGACCCGCTAGAGATGAAGGATTTGAGTTAACAGACTCATCATTAGATCTCATCTTTCTATCTGGTTGCAATACTTTATTCTGAGTTGGTTCCTGCTTTGACAGCCTATTTAAGCCATTTCTCGCGCCCGACATTATATATAATAATGGATCAATTACCAATGGGCGGTTGTGATGTACTTATTTATGAATAAGAAGATGGCGATATCTCATCCCAGCGCAGAAGTAGCTTTCTATTTTTTTTTGCGTTTTTTTAGTTTTTTTTTTTTTTTTTTTTTTTTNTTTTTTTTTTTTTTTTTTTTTTTCGCTGAATCTTTTTGTACAAGAACAAAGTGATAAACTACAAATATAAAATGATATCATATAGAAGAAAGAATATATTAAATTAGGGGTTGGATATGTATACAAGATACAGTTATTTCTTGATTTTCAAAATTTATTTTATTGATATTTTCTTTCAAAATGTTTAGATATTAGAAAAGAAAATTTATATATAATCTTTTTGAATATACTGAGACAAAAACATATCATCGTAATTGAAGAGCTTAGTAAACTCTGTTGGTGAAAGTACCAGTTTCGAAATTCCAAGTGTCATCAGAAATTCTACCTCTCAATTCTCTAACTTCAGAACCTGGAACGTAAACATCTTCGAATAAGATATCCATTTTAGCTTCAGGAGGAGCATCGGCTTCAGCTTCAGCAACTTGTTCATCGACGTATTTTCTAGCAGCTTTATCGTAAGATTTGATTTCTTCTTCAGAAGCAATGTCTAAATCGATCAAGACGGCTTTCAAACCAGCAATTGGATCATTTCTAGATCTCATATGTTGAACTTCTTCTCTAGTTCTGTAAGTAGTACCTGGATCAGACATAGAGTGACCACCATATCTATAAGTTTCATATTCTAAAACCAAAGGACCGTTACCATTGGCACACCAGTCTTTAGCAAATTTAGAAGCTTGGTAACAAGCTAAGATATCCATACCATTAACTTTTAAACCTGGAATATATTGACCTCTCTTATAGTATTCAACCATAGCAGAGGATCTAGAAGCAGCGGTACCCATACCATATTTATTATTTTCACAAGCAAAAATACATGGTAAATCCCATAATTTAGCCATGTTATAAGATTCAAAAACTTGACCTTGATTAGAAGCACCATCACCATATAAAGTGAAACAAGCATTTTTTTCACCTCTATATTTATGAGCAAAAGCTAAACCAGCACCTAAAGGAACTTGAGCACCAACAATACCATTACCACCGTAAAAACCTGGAGCGAAAATATGCATTGAACCACCTTTACCATAAGAGGCACCATTTCTTTTACCCATCAATTCACCCAAAACTTCTTTAACTGAACAACCTCTCATATAAGCAAAACCATGACATCTATAAGAAGTAATGACGGTATCTTTATTATTAATGGCACCTTCAATACCAACGGCAACAGCTTCTTGACCAATTGATAAATGACAGAAACCTCTAATTTTTTTAGCTTTATATAAGGCATCGGCAGCCATTTCCATTCTTCTAACAATAATCATATCTTTATACATTTGTAAAAGAGTAGATTTTTCGGTTTCAAAACTCAATTCAGGAACATCAATATTATAACCTTCAAATGAAGAAGCTGGTAATTCAATAGTAACCAAATCACTAGAAGAACTGGCCATGGTTCTTCTAGCCATGGCAGTAGGGAAAGCCCTGGTTAAAGGACGAGCAACAGAGGCACGAAGCATTATACTTTATTCTTTTAAAGGAATTGAATAAAAGAAATAAAACCTTTGGTATTGAAAAGAAAAAGAAAGAAAGGAAGGAAGGAAGGAAAAGTTGGTATTGATAAATTAGAAAAAAAATCAAGAGAGAAGAACAAGCAGAAGTCGCACTAACAAAACAAAAAAAAAAATTCTGAAGTTGGGTTTTTTTCCCTTTAGAATAGCGATATTAAATCATACAATTCCGGACAACTCTAGTACGAATATCTCTACAATTGTCCCTTGTCATATACGTGTGGCCATATCAGCGCCTGGCCCTGTCAATGAGCAGTACTTTTCACGTACGTACTCCATAACATCTCGCTGTCAGTACAGAGAGCATTCTCATACGAGTAGATAAACCAACGGGACAAAGAAATCCGCTCAGATAGCGCGCTCTCCGGGAATATACTCCCGACAAAAAGGATTCGGACAGTTTTGCTCCTAAAAACACCGGATTTTTTTTTTTTTTTGTAACAAGGAAAAAAAAGTAGGTGAAAAACAGCGAAAAAAAAAAAACTTAGAAAAGCCACACGTACACACCCGTACATCAAACATAAAGACCCGTAACCCAATACACAAAGGCTCATATTCCTTTTTTTGCAGTTTTTTTTGCAGTTTTTTTTGCAGTTTTTTTTGCAGTTTTTTTTGCAGTTTTTTTTTGCAGTTGTAGTACTGATAAGCAAGGAATACGAAGGTAATAGTTTTGGGAACAGCACGGGTGGAAGAGCCGACCAGTAAGAAGAATGGTTCCCCCTTGGTTCTTACAGTTCTTGTGGACTAGAAGGAACGCTCTTTGAATACGACTGTTTTGATGGTGCTATGACCACTTTGCAGAAAGTCAGGTGTTAGGTTAAGGCATTTCAACTGAAAACTCACAATTAAGGCTTCAACAATAGCTGATCTTTGAAAAGACTAAAACAACAAGATAAACTCCCAGAAAATAAAGGAGACATCCAGCACTCGATTTAGTAACTACAATACACTTTTCCACAAGGGACGATATAGTTCAACGAAGTTGGGGTTTTCAATCAAAGCACATTTGCTTGAACACCCGAGTTTCTATTGTTGAGATTGCATGCATCTCGTACTAGATCCAATCTAAGAAGGAATAATACCTTGGATATCGTAAAATATCTCGCTTATTTTCTGTGGGTGTTCTTAAGCACCTCCTTAGATTCTCCGTTTCAGATTCGATTATTTTGGTACTTCCCTACTTGATAAAGCTGCATGGGGATATTGTTCCTGGCTTCTCCTTTTTAGCTCTTTTTGCATGGCTGAATACTGACTGCCAATATAACCCTATTTTAAAAGTTTAACTTGAAACTTGTATATAACTAGTTCAAATCTCCATGTTCGACAGATGTACTCTTCCCTTTTGTAACTTTAAAGTGTAACTTTTTTCAATCATGCTGCAAACATCTTCCACACCTTCTGATAAAAGAAAAGATTGGAGGAATAAATTATTGAAATCTACTTCTTTTAACTCATCTTTCAATGATTCGGTCTTCTCTGTTTCTCCTTCATTTTCTCGTTCAAGTTCGTTTCTGAATACATCTCCTAATTCTATTTCTCAAAGTTTCTTTGATTCAAAGTCTTCGTCTTCCTTTAATAGCACTGGTTTAATGACTCCAATTACACCCCAATCCCAGTATACTTCGGTATTCTCATCTTCACCTGGTCGTTCGAATAATCACCGGAAACATTCCCTTTCTTCCTCTTCAGCAAAACCCTTTACTGTTCTGACTCCTCCTCCTCCTCCTCCTCCTCCTGCTTCGAAAAATCCCTTAGGACTAAATACTCCCCCCTCTTCATCTAAAAAAAACTTGTCAAGTAGCCCTAAAAAACCATTTTCATTCCGTGGTAAAAAGATTCATTCATTTTCAAGCACCAATGCAAATAATTCAACTTCTGACTTACTCACTCCTTTAGAACCCTGTGATGAACCTTTTTTTGCTCCTTTGGTTAATGACTTGGAAAGCCCAAGTCCATTTTCTAAAGTCAACTCCTTCGAAGTATCCCATGATGCGTCTAACCCTTTATTACTGGCACCTTTCCCACCAAAGGGGCCCAAAATTCAGCCGTTTATCTTCACCCATACTAATCAACCAAAACGCACCAAGAACCATTCCTTGAGGCTGCGGAAATGTTTCATCTGTGAAGAACCACTCCAAACAAAATTGGGCTTGGAAAAAGTTATCGAGCTTACCTGCGGCGACTATATTCATGGAGATTGCTTATCTATCATCATCAATGGTATTGTCGAAATATTCTTGGAACTGGATCATGAATCAATGGAGGTAAATTTATTCATTGAAAATAATCTTCCTACTTGCAATGGCTCAATTTGTATTTCAAATTCAACTAATTGCAGAATGAAGCCCGTTCATCAAAACTTAATTAGCAAGATTATAACTGACACTTTGCTTAATCGTAATAATCCTCGTTCTATTTTTGATTTGACTGGTCCGAATATACCTATTTCAACCGATTGTTCAATAATTAAACTGCCCAAGCCCCAAATACCTGATAAATCACTTTGGGCACCGGATCCGCCTCTAATTACACCAATCTCCTCTTCCTTTGGTGACGTCTTCTTTGATAAATCCCCCCGCCAAATTCAAGGACTTCAACCTCTGAATACAATTAAAACAACTATCAGCACCGATACTAACTTCTTATCTTTAAGAAGTGATTGTCTGTCACCTTGCCAAAGTATTTCAACATCAATTACTGTAAGTGTTCGTATAAATGATTACAAAGATATTCCAATAAATACTTTGAAAGATCACTTCATTAAAGATTTAATTGATAATTGTCCTCAAATAACTCTCACATCTCTTTTAAACCTTGGACCTTTGAGATTGGTAGACAGACTATTGATTAGTATTAATGGGCCTGCTGATTTTCAACCCAAAACTTGTTATCTTTTCACACATTACTTGGTAGCCCGGTCAGATAATAATCAATCTCCATTATTCTTTCCACTTGACTTGAATAGATCAACAGTTGAGACCCCGGAGTCTTCTGTTCTCAAAATATCCACCACTAAAGATTTGAACATTCGGTTACATTCCAATATTGACTCCATTATTGAAAAATGGGTGGCAGCAATTTGTGATATACTGTTTATCTTTCCTCCCGAACTTCTAACATCTACAATAATATTGCCTGGATTAGCAAATTCATCACTTAACGAAAATGAAGGAGCTGAATATCCTGCTCCGACAATACATACTGACGAACTTGACTATTATGAAGAATCTATTAAAACTCCTCTCATGAATAAACCACAATTCCTCAATATTACTAAACAAATTAAAGATTCTGCTATTACTTCAGAGTCAGATGAATCATCCAGCGGTAGTGAAACTTCTACCGAAGAAGTGGTGGACTACCCAGAAACTAGAATTGAAATCACTGAATTTACTGAAACTAATGACCCATCTCTTCAATCTCCAGTAAGCAAACAAAAGAATCTCGTTATTAACGATGACAGTGATTCGGATCTGGATAATGAAACCATTGGAGAAATAATGGACAATTTTGAAATTAAACTGTCTGTTAACAAGTCTGCCATTGATAGGTTATTTGTTGAGCGAACAGACCCAATAGTCCGTGCTTTTGCATCTCAAAAAGTTAGATTTTCAACTCTTCGTATTGAAAACGAAGACAATAGTGGAATGAGTGATAGTGACATTGATTCTGATGCAGAATTAATTGATGAGGCCTTGATAAATTTCAAGGATCCAAAAAATGAAGATGACTGGACCAGTCTTCAATCTTATGTTGATGATGCGTTAATGCATAATGTAGCTTAAATAATAAATGTATATTCTTTTATGATATGTGATTTATTTGATATATGATAGATGACTGATTTATAAATGACAATATATATATGGACGGTTAGTTTCTTGAAAACCGATCTATTTCGTTATGAATTCTAGAAACCCACATTTCCCTTTCCTGTCTTGACCTGGCACGAAATACAACACTTTTACCTGTAAATCCCAGCTTTCTAATCATATTAATAATACCAGGATTCTTAGGTCTACTATTGTTTTTCTCGTGTTCTGTGATATCATCTAACACCTCTTGTCTAAGAACAGACTTATCACGGCCAGCAATTTGTCTCTTTCTGCCAAACCATAAGGTGAAACAACACATTGGCTCTTCTTCCGCTGACTTCCAACCATCAGCATATAGTCTTGGTAATGAATGCTGTGCCGGATTATTTGAATGTATACCCGTATTTATTTCAAGAAGATCATTTGCCGTGAGATTTCCTGAATAGACATAAGACTCAGCTATAGGAATAGTCATATAGTGTTCGAAGAATGAAGATTTTTTCCAGGCGCCAGTAGCCTTAGAACGTCTATATAGAGTAAACAAAAGAAGAAACCCCGGGCAAAGTACAACATAGTATTGATTGAAGTTCGAATGTTTTTTTTGTTTCTGATAAAGAATTCCACTCATCGATACACACTTGGACATTGACAAACTTCCGATATTATGTATCATTGTATCTGCATATGAATGCTTAAATTCAATACAGTCGGATTCTTGAACGATATTTGAGTCAGTGTATTCGTTAATTCTTAGCAAATCTTGATTTTTTTTACGGACTTCATTAATTCTTTTTAGTTGGAAACTAGTTCTTGCTTTCCAATATACTGATAAAGAATTGAGGTGGTTTATCCATTCGTCTCTGATCATTCTATTAGATGCTTGTAGTTTGATTTTACTTCCATTTAGTAATTCGATTTGGAATGCAGAGTCAACGATATCTTCATTTTCCAAGTAGCTCGGATTATTAACCGAATACCATAGAACACATTGTAGCAACTTATGCGTCTTATGTATCTCATCAGATGGAATGGCCTTGATGCTTTTAACAAGAGTTAGGTCTAACAACCCTTCTGCTTTTGCAATTTGTTGTGTTCTTCTTTCAAAATCTGATAATGCTATTTCATCGTACTTTTCAAATTCAGGAGAATCGAGCCAAGCTATATGGTCATGTTCGTCTAGTTCAAATGGAGACTTCAAAAATATTTCTGGGATTTCTTTATTCAAAAGTCCAAGTCCATCATCTTTTAAAAGTTGATTATTTGGGGATGGAGGTGTGCCTCTATAATATTTGGTGAAAAATAAAATATTATTGCTAGTATAGAAGTAAGAGATTTTATGAAACGTTCTAAGAAACGATACTTCTTTACCTAAAGTGTTTGTTAATCTGGCAAGAAAACCTTCGATAGGGTATGGTTCGATCATGCACGTATTTTCAACTTGTATTTCTCTGGGATCTTGCATAGGTTGACGAAACTCCAAATGGAAAGTATTAGATAGAAGCTGATTTTGAAGATAGAAAGTCTCAGCATTTTTTTGAACCCATTCTAATCTATCATAATATTTATAACATAGCCAAGGATTGGTGGTTTTTTCTAAAAACAATTTTACATTTGGCTTATTATAACTCAATTCTTGTAATTGTTGATTAACTGTTTGAAACAAATATTCAAATATGTCACTATGTCTGATCTGATATCCATTGTCTAACTTATTGAATGTGATAAATTTTTCTTCATCCATGAACTTACTCAAAAAATCATGAGAAACATTAAAATTAATTGCAAGTTCTAGTTCAGGAATATGAACGTCAAAGGGTTGAGTCAAATCATTAGAAGTAACCTGCTTGATTAATGATAACCATCTCAACGAGTCTTGTTGAAAATGGCTCTTGAAAATGTATATCATTAAACCTTCATCATTAGGAACAGTCAAGCAAATGGATTTATCAAGACAGCTGTAGAATTGAGCCCTAGTAGAATAACTAAGAAAGATTTGAAAGTTTGGTTTCTTTTTAGAATTATCCAAACTACGAGAGTCGTAAAATTGAATCACAAATGGCCTATTAATATCCCTCGATTTTCTGAAAATCATCACTGATTCATGCCACCGTTCATAAACCCTTGTATCAAACGGTTCACTTTCATTAAATGTTTCTGCATGCAGAACTTGAAAAGATTCTTTTACTAATAGAAGTACTTTCTCAGAACGAATAATCTCTCCAGCTTGATAATTTTTCAAAAGGGAGTTCAAAATTTTATTTCTAATATCGTAATTTTTAACCTTAGCTTTACCTTTAGAAGCCTTAGCTAAATTCTTGATTTTCTTACGAAATCTTTCGTGTTCTTTGGCGGCTTTCACAAAAGTATCCTCTGTTGGATTTTCTGGTTCAGGTAGAGCTATACTGATTCTAGAACCGCCTTTCCTTTGGTTAGAAGAGTCATCAAATTTAACTTTGGGTTTAGAATTAGGTGTAGTAGTCGATTGCAAATTCAAGAAACTTTCTGGGGCAGTTTCTACGGGCAATAGTTTTTCTTTACTCAAGACTGAGCCAGAAATATCGATATAAGATTCGTTATGGTAATCTAAATAATTATCTGAAATATCTGGAAATTCTGCCGGATTAATTACAATTGGTATAGGAGTAGGCGTTTCTTCTTTTTGAGAGAAAAAATCTTTTACCGGAGACTTGACATCTTCATGGGGATTATAATTGTCAAATGAATAAGTAGAAGCTTCTGTTGAGTCCTGCTCCCGAGCATCGGTAAACAGAAGAAAGGACGTCCCTTCAGAGTCGTTAATTTGCTCACTATCAATAATTGTTTCGCCGTTCAGTTCAGTTGATAACCTATGAAGGCTGGGTAAGTCAGAGGAAGATAAATGTTTACTTTGTTTTCTCAAAGCTCTTAATTCAGTTTTCACTTGGTTTTTCAATCTCCGGTTGAACTTCTCATTGTAATTCAGGTCGTCATTACCTTTATGCATAGAAGAACCTCGGACCGAACTATGAATTGTACTAACCGTGGACTTAAACTTCTTTTGAACCTTTGACCTTGCCCTATGAGTTGATTTGGAAAGGAAGCTATGATGTTTTTCATCCAGCAAAAACGCAGGGACTTTTCCTAGAAAGATGGTCTTAGCATTTTCTGATATAGTTTTTGAATCCGAATAACTTAATCTAAATGAAACGAAGCTTGACTTGGGTAGCCGTATTTCTGGCGCATCCAAAGGACCTGCTAGAGATGAAATTGACATGTATAACTCTCAGTAATCAGACTATTTGGCATTGCTTCGATATGCAAAGTTATATAGATCGTATATAAGTTTAAGGAAAGGATTAAAGCTTCAGTTAAGAGTTTTAGACTTTAATTTTTTTTTTGGCTTTTACAAATGCAACAGCAAAAAAATGACAGTTAGCGCACAATCTAATTTATCAATTCTATTTTAAGGGCTATAATTTTTCGTTTGCAACTTCTACAAGAAACAGATTTCTAAACTAAACAAGTGACTCGAAAGTTTATTGGGGTGTCTTACTTAGAGGCTGAAAAAGTGGGATTGCTTTGCTAATTGAGAATGAGAAGCAGGCAGTCTGTTCAAATGATATCTTCATCATTTATAGCAATTCCTTCAGCATTCATGTTTTGGGGAGGAGAAATGCTTGGAACTGCTTCGAGTCCGATATAAACGACCCCAATAATGAAAACCAAAAGTGCAGCCAAGATTCTAAAGATACTAGACAGATTAATGCTAATTCCTAGAAAAGTATAGACTATTTGATTTGTTAGTAACTACGCCTTGTTAATATAAGAATAAAAAAGAAACATACATATACCACGACCAATGAATGAAAACAAGAAAGAAGCGTACGTGTACGCTTCTGAAGGTACTCTAAATTCTAATGGAAAATTCGTTAGTATCAATCGAATAAACTTTATTCAGCTGTAAAAAAAAACATACCAAGGAATCCAATACCTAAACCAAATGCTATAATATAAAGACCAGAAAGAAACTTTATTACTGTTAGTATTCTCCACGAATAATCTAAATAAAAATTAACATACTGAATGACTAGAAATAATTTTTGTTAATAAAAGATCTAATGAATAATCGATTCAATTGATAAATACTCACAATCCACTGAATAATTGAGATATACCAGAAATCACCTATCATAAGTTAGTATCTTGTATCAAACAAAGCGAACCCGTTTATATGTACATACCGTCAAACCTGCGACAGAGAAATTGGCGATTTTAAAGGCCCCATTCAAATCCAGACCACTTAAGGAGTCAAAACTCATTGTATCTATTCAATTAAGTCTATTTCAATTATAAATTGATTCTCTAATAACAGATGTTTATTGTAAGTCACACCTTTAGTTTTCGTTACGCGGGGGGTTATGATTGAAATCGAAGGTCGTGTGTTCCGGTAAAAATATCCAACCCTATATTCAAAGCTGCAAAATTTGATGCATTTGATACAATTTCAATATTTTTGAATATATATTAGTATCAAACCTTATCGTGTGTGTCTTCAGTGGGATGGGGATAACTGTTTCGATTTTTTTAAGATATGTAGTCGATTTTGACGTAAATAGTTGAAAATTCAGTGAAATCACTGAATTCAAACTGAAATTATTTGTTTATGTTGGCCGAAACCAAACCTCTTTACCTAACAGGCATGTTTCGAGGTGAAAAAACTAATATTGCTTTGGTTTTACCAACTAAATGATTATGGCTTACCCCCCCCCTTAAACAAGAAAATGCATTTGTAAACTCGCTACTCGACTCTTAATTATTTAATTCAATAACTGGTATTTCGTTACTTAGGGCCACTCTTCCAGCAAATTAATCCATGAAATTGCTGCTATTCAAAACACTTATCAATAGGGTTGCAAAAACACACTAGACGTGTACCCACCAAAAACCTTGTCTCCAGCAAAAATCTTGAAACTATCTCGAGAAACGAATATTATATCTCTCTTTTTGAAGTTCCATAGCGATCATGACGTTCATCGGTATTGATATTGGGACGGGATCGGTGCGGTCGTATATCAGATCGCAGAATAGAGAGCCAACAACAAGAGTGTTGCCGATTGCTTCAAACTATTTAGATTCAAATCCCCGGGTTATAACCCAATCTTCGGCAGAGATTCTCCAACAATTGATCGAAACTATACCATCCGAAGTAGCTCATGAGAAAAGAAATGGTATCGCTATTGGGGCAACTTGCTCTATGGTGGTGAGAGAGGTAAAGAATATAAATAATACTAATTATTTATGTCCATTCCCGGTGGACTTTGATTTTGAAAGTACCTTCTATGAAAATTCAAGACAGGATATCATTTTATGGATGGATAATCGTGCTTCCAAACAAGCAGATGATCTCAATAAGTCATTACCCACAGAGATACTAGCAACGATGGGTGGCCGAGTTATACCGGAAATGGGAATAGCCAAACTAAAATGGCTAAGCGATTGGGTCTCTTTTCATAAGATTGAGAAAAAATTGGTGGTATTTGAAATGTACGATTGGTTTAGTTATGCCTTATCGAACCAGACTAGCCAAGGTGTGCTTTTGAACGAAAATTTATCTCGTATCGAGTCTAATTA
This sequence comes from Hyphopichia burtonii NRRL Y-1933, assembly GCF_001661395.1. Classification (NCBI taxonomy): domain Eukaryota; kingdom Fungi; phylum Ascomycota; class Pichiomycetes; order Serinales; family Debaryomycetaceae; genus Hyphopichia; species Hyphopichia burtonii. Next base: position 1,733,182 of record NW_017963730.1, read on the forward strand.
CGCAATGGATGGCTCAATAAAAGGTTGGAGCTCTTCATTTTTGAGAAATGAACTAAAAGTTGCCGATAATATTGAAGTTGGTGGAACTGCTTCCAATGGTATTAACTTGAACTTTCCCCCAATAGGACAACTGATTGGCAAAGTATCAGCTAGCTTTAAGCCAATCGAAGACTTCGAAATAGGCCATGGATGCATTGATTGCTACTCTGGTTGGATATCTTCATTGACCGACCCTAATTCATTGATTTCAAATGATGGAAATAATAATGCAGAGTTATCGATGATTGCGGGTACTTCAACTTGTTTTCTTTTAGCAAGTGAAAAGAGAAATACAATACAAGGTATATGGGGACCTTTTAATCAATTATTATACCAAGAAAGTTTTAAATCCCTCTATGAATTTGGTCAACCAGCCACAGGGAAACTATTTGAAGAGCTTTCTCAAAAGTATACTAACTTGACAAAAAAGCACGATTTCTTTGAATACGTAGAACTGGAAATACAAAAACAGGAAGAATCAAAGGGTAGAAGCTTCATTCAATTACTAAAGGATCATTTTTATTATGGTGATAAATATGGAAATAGAAGTCCTTTCAATGAGTTTGATATGAGAGAAATTACAATGAATGGTGATAGTGCCTTAAAGAAAGACCCTTTAACTGAATTGGTGATTCAATATTATCTTACGATAGAGTTTTTAGTTTTGCAGATGAAACAAATTATCGATATCATAGAGGATAAAGGAGGTATCAAAATTGAGTGTATTAAGATTAGTGGATCACAAAGCAAGAATAAAAGGATGACTAAGATGATCAAATTGGTAAATCCCGAAAAAGAAATCATAACCATAGGAAGTGAAAAAGACAATATTCCAACCGGAGTATTTGGAGCTAGAGGTGCCTCGATCATAGCTGAATTAGCTACCGAAATAGAAACCCAAGAACCAGGGAGTGTCGATTACAAAGAATTATTCACCACCACGATCAGTAATAATAACTCTTTACTAAAAAACAAAAATCGTGTGGTTAAACTAGAGCATAAAAACCCTCTGGATGAAAAAGTTTTAGATATTAAATATTGGTTTTTGCAAAAATTAAGTCAACTACAATTAGATTATAGACAAAGGCTAAAATTGGAGGATATATAGTTTTTTTTTTTTTTTTTTTTTTTTCGAAATTATAACAATTAACAAACATTGGGAAGATAGACTAGTAAAAGCATGTTATTTTGAAGGCAAAAATGAATTGACTTGGAAAATTCTGTTTATCAGATGGTCAAAGAGCTTCTTAAGCTTGCTTGATTTAAATAGAGCGGACCAAAAAACAAATCAAGCGAAGAAAAGTAAACTTAATCCTCATAAAAGCTTGAATCCTTCTTGTAAATCAAAAGTTCAAAACTTATTATAAATTCGGAGCGTAGATGTTTCTCCTCTGTGGCATATTATACTCCCGACGGAATTGAAGGCCAATTCGAACGCAACTCTAAATCAAATCTACTTTTCACAAAATGAGGTCATCAATCACTTAAAGGGTAATTGAATAAGACTTTCACTTTACTTTAGGTCGTCAAATACAATTTTTTTCACATTTAAGAATATATATTTAACTTCAGATACTGATATGTGCCTAATTAGGGAAACACTAAACAGTGGAGGAAGCGAAGAAGCGGAACTAGCTGTAAAATTACTGATAGAATAAATTCTCGAGGAGCTACTTAATTTAGCTTATTGACTGAGAGCCGAAATATAATAAGTCAATTTTTCGCAGCCGATTTGCGTTATGCAGCAAGCCTTTCCGACTCTTGTCTATGAAATCTCCCAAAACCCTTTTTACCGCCAATGACGCTCTGGATATCGGAATAATTGGAAACACCAATAGATGCTACCTGATACTCTTGAATTTGAAGGCCCATTCTTCAGTAGGTAGAATTTGACGCGGATTATAGTTGCACTATTCCAAATACGAGCACTTCAAGAGAGCAAGGTGAGAAGTGAGTTTATGAGACAAACTATTGAGTATTTAGGATCTGTCTGGTGGCTATAAAGCAAGAATTTAAAAATTTTTTTTTTGTTGACGTATAAGAATATATATTTAATAGTTATTTACTAATATATACCTAGAGTGGGAATGACTAGGTTTAGTCAAGAAAACCCTTGTTGAATTAAGTGGTGTGATAGAAATGGTTGGCACTGGTTGAGTTGAGTTCCCAGAGTAGCTACTTAGTTTAATTTATAGATTGAGTGCCGAAATATAATAAGATACCAATTTTTTCGCAGCCTTTCTGCGTAGCGCAGGAAGTCTTTCTGACTCCTGCTTTTGCGATAGTGGAAAGTCCTGAACTTTTAAAAGGATCAGGTGGTATCTATTAATAGTTCGGATTTGTTTAGTGACCAGAGAAGCGTTGGCTATAAAAAGAGACCAAGTTCTGTCGGGGACATTTTGTGTCGAAGGACACTGGCAGTACGCCCAAATAAGATAAGTTGCAGGGCACTCTAAATAGACATGGGTGAGAAACTCGTCTGGAACTAGGTCCCGGGAAAATCTGGGATTGACCTGGCGACCACAAAACAGACATTGGGGCTGTTCACAAATGTCCAGAGTTTAAGACCTAGGCTGAAGATATGGATGTGATCAGTGTTGACGTCGAGAGAGAAATAGAAGGTCTTGATATGTTTCCAAAACTTTTTCCATTTGTCTGCCGAGCAAGAGGCAATAGCTGTGAGCTGTTTAGACCCAAGTTCCGCGTCTTTGTCTTTTTACTTGGTGATTTGATGCTTATAGCTGGTCTTTTGAAAAAATCCGGTTTAATCGTAGGAAGATTTTCAAAAGCCGCATCTGGCAATGTTTTCATCATGAGTGCGTTGTATTCTTCCCAACTGTATTCAGTTGGAGGTAGAAGGTCGAAGTTATCTTTGAGATGGCTAAAATTTTTTTTGACGTAATTTTTGAAAATCTAATAATTTTATCTGACCTATTACAAAATTATTTTTGAAAATCAAAAATCGTGCGCTTGGCTCAGCCGAGAAGCACGTGAGAAGTCTAGATTTGTCTTAGGTTCGAATCTTACAAGCGGTTTTAGCTCAGTTGGGAGAGCGTCAGACTGAAGAAAACTTCAGTCCAGTTAATCTGAAGGTCCTGTGTTCGATCCACAGAAATCGCATTCTTTTTTGATTCTTTTGATTAGTTCGACCATCTAGGACCGCATGTGTCAGTTAAAATTAATAGATCGGTTGAGTATTTCGAGCATAGTTTAAAAAAATCAGTTTTCTCGTTAAAGCTTAAAAAAAAAAGTGCGGTTGTGGACGGAAACACTTTAATTAGGCTTGAAATTTTTTTTGCTAGTTTTGACTTCAAAATTAGGTCTTTACTTGAAGTTTGATCTCGTTGTTGTAATCGAAATATTGCTTATAATCTTGATCGGCTTGTCATAAGTAACAATGAGTGGACCAAGTACGAGGTCCGGATCTAGATCGGTAGAGACCTCCGAAACGAAGAATGATGATAACTTGCAAAATATGACTCAAGAGTCTAATTCATCTGGACCATCTAGGTCAGAGACCCCAAAAACCAAGTTTAAGAGGAACTACAGAGCCTGTTTAAACTGCCGGCTTCGAAAGGTGAAATGTGACTTGGGCTCAGTTGATAACCCTAGAGACGGTAAATGTGCCCGATGTTTACGAGAGAGAAAGGATTGTACATTTGTGAAATCGAAAAGAGGAGGATCTACTAATGTTATAAATGGTAAAAAGAGAAGACAAAATGGAGATCTCTCTGGTTCAGAATCTTCATCACCTCCACTTATCACGTCGGATCCTAATTTACCTCTCCAAAATAACCGAGTCCCTCCAGCATTAGCTTCTTCTCAACTACCCAAATTACCTCCAGTCAAAAACTTAATTGATAATAATGATGTATTATCGAGCTCAAGAACAACTCAACTATATGCCGAAAACCAGGAATTGAATAACGGCCAGGATAATACTTTTAATAGATTCAACTCCCCTCCTTTGACGGATAAATCTCCAGATCTAGTGCCAAACGTAGCCCTGGATACTACCCAAAACTCATTTTCTAACGATTCCCAAAAGCCTAATAATCTTAGCCGATCTGCTACTTCTGGTAACTCCGAAAATAACCATTTTTCCACTATGGAAGGTGCATTAGTGTTTCTTGCTAATGCTGCCGGAACTATTGCACAAGCAGATGAAAGAGATCGCATAGATGCTAGAAAAAGACACCAACAATTAGAAGCCAAGCTTCAAAACGAACAAACAGAAGATAATGAAGATAGACGGTTGATTTCAGAAGGAAAGCAAGTGGCCTCTTCGATCAATGCTAATGATAGCTCTTTCGACTTACCGAGTATCCTATCTCCATCTGCTCAAAATATAGGGTCTTCCAAACCTCCAATTTCGGTTGCATCTTCAATACCTGCTTACATTAAAAAAACAAAAAACAAGAGAATGAGAATGCCCGCTTTAGAAAATGGTGAGCTGGTTAGGCCCAAAGGGACCACCAACTTGTCAGATATAGATTATATTGGGGGTCCAAACAGTATTCTCTCAGTAGCTGAAGCAGAAAAATTGATTAATTTATTCTTCTCCACAATGCATCCATTTTTTCCTTATGTTCCCAAGTTTTTACATTCACCGAAGGTTTTAAGTGGTTATCCAATTCTTTTATGTGCCATTCTTACCATTTCAGCTCGTTATTATCCTTTTGAAAATAACGCTAGTACGTTGGGTGGGCCTCATGGAGTTCCCCGAAATATTGAAGTCCATGATAGATTATGGTTATATGTTCAAAGGCTTATCTCGCAAACAGTATGGGCTGAAGCTAGTACCAGATCTATTGCAACTGTCTTCGCATTCTTACTCTTCACAGAATGGAACCCAAGAGCGATTCATTGGAGGTGGGATGATTATGCAAATAGAGCAGATGACAGCTTGGGTCAAGGCCCGAACAACCTTTCTGATGAACCAACTGGCTTGGGTGCAATGAGAAGATCTTATAGAATGTCATGGATGCTTATTGGTTCTGCAGTACGATTAGCCCAGGACATTGGATTCATGGAAATTAGCTCTAACACTTTCTTGGCTACTCATATTGCAGAGATAAATAGTGTCATGAATATTAGCCGTCGCTCGATGCTTGCATCTTCTTTATCTGAAGTCGATTTAGATGAAGATGAAATCACTCAAGAAGACTTGGAAGAGGGTGAAGATGATGACTATAAATTTCTTAGCTTGAGTGAAGATGATTTGAAAGAACTTTCTTGTGAAAACATTTTGAAATTTACCAGAGTTCAGAAAGCTAAAATTGAATTATTGCAGATAATTTCCCTCGGACATGAAGCATTGTATGGTTATAAGGCTCAACTAGGTAGCCTCTCACAACGTCAAAATCTTTCCGTTTTGAACATTATTAGTCCATTGATAAATGGTTGGAAGAATAAATATAAAAGTTTCTTGATTCCTTCAAATAGCAGGATTTTGAGAAATGTGAATAATTTACAAGAGCATTTAGAAAACAAGAGCTCAAGGATCTCGAAAGAACTAGGAAATCAAGTGGAAAATGAATCATTCATTTTTGAGTATAATTACACCAAATTATACATTTACTCATTGGCATTGAGTCCTTCTCCAAGAGTTTTGAAAGATTTGAAATACAAAAAAATTAATTTGAAATTAGACGAATTATCCAGGAGTGCAAAGTATATTGAACAGGCCTTCAATGCAGCAAATGAAATGTTATTGGTAGCACACAGGGTACATAAGCTTAAGCTTTTGAGATTCATGCCAATTAGATGGCTTACGCGAATTGTAAGAGCTGTTGCCTTTATAGTTAAATGTTATCTTACAATTACTGCTCACAAATCATCATCTGCAACAGAAGCAAATATCAATGCTAATTCCAGTTTTGATACATTTGATTCGACAATCCTTTCATTATCATTGATTTCAATAGATGAAATTGTACAGAGTATACAGAGAGCTGCAATTACTTTACGTGATTGCTCCCCAGACGAATTACATTTATGTACCAGATACTCTAATGTCTTAATGTACTTATGCTCTGAAATGAAATCTAAAGCTAAAAACAACAATTACGATGAAAATTTTGGAAGTTCCAAATCCTCCAATCATAATAAAGGAGGGAAATCGATATTCGAAGATCGTGATGAAAGAAACGATCAAGAACAAGATAATTCGAAACGTGATTATTCAAATTATGATCAACAAGAGGATACCATCAACCAAAATTTCCAACATGACGAGAGCTCAAAATATGCCTCATCGATCAATCATGATTCTTCATTCCAATTCCCAAAGAGTAACATGAACCCCCATTTTACTAGCTTGCAAACCCAATCAACCCAAGAGACTGAAATAGGGCCCGAAGAGGAAAATCAGATAAAAAATGACTCTTCTTTAGACCCTGATCTTGGTAACCCTTTGAATAGCCTGATAGGTGATAGTCAAGTAATTGACTGGTTTACGAATAATAGAAATATTGGTTTAGACTTTGTTGGGCCATGGACCGAAATGATTGAACAACATTTGAATTCCGATGTGCAATTCAATTTCGAAGATGCTCTCTCATAGCATCTCAGTTATGTAAATGATTAAACGAGTTTAAAGTAAATTTTTATTATAGTAGATAATCTGGCCAATATGAGGAAAAATTATATAAAAATACAAGAAGAATTAAAAGAACGAATAAAAGAAATACCTAAATCATGGATTTGGGATTTAAATTGTAATTGATATGCTAAATGTTCGTAAGATCGTATATTAAACCAGATTTTTGATAGTGTTACTTGTCCTTGCAGTACCATAAATATGAATAGGCAAACCTTTAAAATTATCCCAGCTTTGTATGGTATTGATTAAGGAAGACAACAAATTTCGTGACTCATTACTAAGTACACTAATGCGAGAATTTTCAAACAATCCAACCGGTGTTATAGATTCTGATGGTTGAGGCTTATCCATAAAGGGATTGAAAACCTCATCAATAACTTGATTAGACCCAGGATCAACCTTTTTAGTTATAAATTCTGTGATATCAGCATTCAAGTCGTATGGAAAACTCATTTCGGGAATACCGTTTAATACTTGAGAAATTAGGTATAATTTTTTCATACAATTTTGGGCATTTATATTATTGTTTTTTGACATGAACCCCAATAAGGCGATAGCTTTTTGAATTAACTCTTCATTTGTCGCCTTCGCACAATGAACCATGATGCAAAATGATAATGCAGCAAATAAGTGTTGACTATCCCAAAATCCAAGAACAAACAATTTATCAAATTCGTAAAATTTCAAGATGATTTCTATGGTAGATGTTGCAGCTTGCAAACCTCTGGCATTAGCCAATTCAATTTCTTGTTTATTCTCAATCAAGATTGCTGAATTAGCATTGAATACAAGGGATAGAAGTGGTTTTGTAATTATAATCATTAGCTGATGGAATCGAAGAAATAAATTTCCAATATTTCTGTCATGAGGTTCAATGACATTATAAGATTTGTAAGGACTAAGAACAGGAACTTCAAAGGAGTCAATTAGGTCATCAAGACATTGAAGGATATTTTTTATTAATAATTTTTGGTTGAATTGATCGGTATTGATATAATTAATGGAGAACGTTCTTATATTTGGGCCATAAATAATCTTAATGAATTTTGCAATATATTTTGTAAGATGAACATTAACTTCTAATATTTCACTATTAAAGCCGTCACCCAAATCCACCACGCCATTTTCAATTGGAAGATCAACATCTGTATCAGTATATTCTATGTGAACTGGCATATTCATTTTGGAAGCCCAAACAGTATCAATAACAAAAATTGACCACCAAAGTCTTTTAGCTTTTTCATCATTGATTTTTTGTAACAGTTTAGAGTATTCATCCTCGAAAGCCGGAGATTCTCGTTGCCGATGGAAACCATTTGCAACAGCAGATCGAACAGCAACCCCAAAGTAATTGTAGACCGTATTATACCTATTAAGGTTAGCTGAATATAAAGCCAATAGAAGAGCACTTTGAATGAATTGATAGGTTATTTCTTCTTGAGTCAATCTAAATAATTGAGCAGCCAACAAATAGTAATCAATACCAGGAATCTTTTGTTTTGATTTTGTTGCATTGGAAGTATTATCGATCAATCTTGGAGAGTTTGGAGATGTAGAACTAACATTTAATAATTGTTCACCAAATGCAAAAATTATAAACAAGTAACATAAAGAAACCGAGGAATTTTTTTCGGATAACATTGAAAGCCATTTTTTTTCTTCAATTTTATCACGCAAATCAAAAATTGTGTAAATATCTTCAATTAAGTTCAGAATCCCTGAAAGTTCGATTAAGTAGAATTCGGAAGAATAAGTATTATATACTTTATTTATAAGGCATAGAGCATATTCTTTCTCGGGTAAACGATGACAACATAAAGCCAATAACTTAAATTGAAGGTAATCATTTTCTATGTCAGGTAAGAGATAATTCTCTTCAGTGTAAGGATTTAATAAATCAGGTTCACTAGGAAATATATGATCAATTACTCGATCTTGAATAAAATCATTTTCATTTTTTGACGCATTAGATAGTTTAAATTTATCAGCAGTAAAATTAACTGGTTGTTTAAGAATTGAAGGATCATGAAAAGGCACTTGATTAAAATTATAAGATTGTGAAGGCTTATTTAATACTTCGTTAGAAGGCGGCGCTGTGTTAGTATTATTACTTTCTGATTGTGACTGAAATGGTAAATTATTACTTTTCACCAACGATTCTAAATACCCCACTCGATCATGAAGTTTATTCAAATCACTTTCCATAATCACGATTTTTCGATCTCTATTAGGATACACACAAGCATTTTCCTTATTAACACTCTTGCAATTGGCACAAGCCGGTTTTTCACCTGAACAACGAATCTTGGATAATTTGCATCTAGTACATGCATAATGAGTTCTTCCAAAGACCTTTAGAGGCTTTGGTTTCTCTATGCCAGCCATCGTGGAAGTGATATGATTGATTGCTGACGTTACTTTCCCTTCTTTTAATTTGTTAGAAAAATAACACGAGAAAGAAACATCTAGATGTAATTAGATTTTCAATAGAGATCGACAATGTCAAAGAACGTTAGAATTCTTCCTAGTGCAAACCTAAAAAAAAAAAAAAAAATAACGACAAAGAACGACCTAAAAAAATTACCAATTAAGAATTTCAGGAAAGAATACTTTATGACCCAAAAAGTTTCAGGTGCAGACGAAAACAAATGAAAGCGACAATAATCGCTTGATGTAAAGCCGGTGAGAAGTTGTTGATCAGGTGCAACCCAAGCTGTTGTAAGTCGCTTCTGTCTTTATGAAACCCACAAAGTAGCAACTAATTTATGAATTGTAGGGATAGGGAAAAAAAAGGCTAAAAAAACAAAAAAAAGGCTAAAAAAACAAAAAAAAGGCTAAAAAAACAAAAAAAAGGCTAAAAAAACAAAAAAAAGGCCAAAAAACAAAAAAAAGGCTAAAAAAACAAAAAAAAATCCGCTAGCCTGTGAACGGGGAACACAAACGGAGACGGATATAGCTTATTCGGACTCCACGATCTTTGCAAGACAAACGGAGCCTGTAAATATTTTGATGAATTCAATTTTTTTCGCTCGATCTAATCTCAGTGCTGGAAGGAGCCTTTGAAAGAGGCTAACGCACCAACCGAAAAAAACGTCAAAGAGACGGATAACTGCAAAGATAAAAAAAAAAGACAGACAAAACGACAAAAGCTCTAACAAAAGACTAACCTCAAAAAAGCTCAAAAAAGTCCGCAGCAGTTCAGAAAATCAACAAAAAGACGTAAAACCCAATAACAAAAACCTGGTTACAGCAATAGATTCAGTTATGACTGAGGAATCAATAATGAATCACCGAGTCCAGCAACCTTTCATATATTAATAAGCAAATCTTATCCTTTAGTGTTATAGCATACTCTGGGGGTAACTAAGCAAATACCCAGCGACGATATGAGTAGATGATACTGTTATTTAATCTCCGGGAAGTCTGGAAACTGGTCACTGAATTGGAGTGCCAGGCCAATGGATGTAGGCAAGTGATTGTGATGTCAAGGAAGAAGAAGTAGTTGATAAATTAAGTTTGAGCGTCTAAAGCGCGAGCGTTGCAAAAAAATTAAGGGATCATCGGAGTGTTTCTCGACTTTCCCTGCTCCGTTAAGCCTAACTCAAGCCTAATTCAAGTATAAGTTGAGCCAAAGAAGCTTAATGTAAGGCTTTAATTATCTATTTAGAGGTTAGAATGGTTCACTACACTGAACAAGTAATAAAACAACTTTTTTTTTAAAATTTTAATATATACAAACTCTATAACCAAACCGATTTTTTAATATATGTACAGTTACCCCGAAAACAATCATTAGTTACCTTTACTGAAGACTTCAATCTTAGCGGAGGCTTTGTTTTTAGCAGTGACAATACAGTAAGAGGCCCCTTGTTGCTTACCAGAATCGGAACCTTTAACACCATTAAAACCGGTACTTGAAGGATCAATTTCACAATCTAAACCATTGCAATCACCTTCATCATCACAAGTAACTCTGATACCAAAATCTGGTTTCTTGTTATCGAAATCTTCAACATATTTTGGATTCCAACCAATTTTAACGAAAGTTTGTCCATTGTCATCCATATTAGCACCGGCAACATAAGGAGACCAGTTACCTTGACTCTTGTCTTTTGAACCCCAAGAACATGCATCATCAGTAGAAACACCTGGTGGGTTAACATAGTAATGGGCGGCAGTACCAGCATAATAATCAGGACCAGGAACTGCTAAATCTTCCAGAGAACCTCCACCAACTTTAGTTGGAATTAACATATCTTCATTACCTGGCAAGACAGTTTGACAAAAGGCAACTTGATCATTAGCACTGTTTTTAGCTTTAACAGTACCTTCACCATCAACACAATAATCTTTATCGGAAAATGGTTTAGAAACAGTACCATCACTGTTACATTTTAAACCACCATTTTGAGATTCTGGATACTTATAACTGGTAGCCTTGGTGTCCCATTGGGCCATCAATTTACCTGATGGACAAGCGTAAGGACAATAGTTACCAGAAGTACATTTTTGGTCTGGTGACATGGCCCAACCACCATTATCTTTATCAGAAGTAATGGCAACTAAACCTTTACCTTTTGGAAATTGACAAGTATTACCATCTCTTTTACCAAGAGTAGAGTTAAAAGGAGCGGCACTAGCAGTGACTGCAATAGTAGCATAGACTAAAAAGTTAGTGAACAACATTTTGAATTATTGCAAAAAAAATTGAGTGAGCGGAAAAAATTGACTTCGGATAAAATGAATGTTTAACTATTGATTAATGAATGAATCTAGTTAAAAATTGTCACCAACGAAAGGAATGTATAGGTGAATGAGAATGGTAATATAGTGTTCTAAAGAATGTATTGGTTACTATCTAGATGTTTCAAGAAGTAATTCTGGGGTGGATCTAACTTGATTTATATACTTTTCGAAGTCTTATGAAATACTATAGTCAGAATCATTTTTGACATACATTTGGCTAAAAATTACTTAAATTAAATACATTAATTGCCTACATCTTACATTAGACGTAGCTAGAGAAAAAGAAAAGGCTTTGAAACTAAACCTCAAAACGAATCTAGATTTGGATGTTGCAAAAAAACGAAAAGAAGAAAAAACCCACCAAAAGAGAAAAAAAAAAGTATTATGTCAATAGATATTTAGTTTTAGTACTGCCGAAGAGCAGTAGTAGCGTTTCCAAAGCTCCTTTAGAATCAAATCGAATCCTTCATGTATGGGGAATCGACTTACACAAAAAACTTTTCACCTTATAAGCCGACAAGGTCAGTTTCAGGAAAAAGAAACCTTCTTACTATGCAAACCAAAAGAAAAAAAAAAGACGTTATCCTCTATACACATTCGAAGTATCGATGAAAAAGGTATCGGGATTAATCGAAAGGTCTATAAATTATGACTCGTAATCTTTGGAAAAGAAAAGTTGCAAGGTTTTCATTTTTACCTCTTTAAAATAATACTCCTATTTTTACAAGCGGCTTGTTTTTCCATTAAAAGAAGATTCAGTTGTTTCTTTTCTTCCAAGTTTAAACTTTACTGAAGCGCAAATAAAGTTGGTTGAAAAATCATATTTTTATTACGCATCTCAGCCTACGAAATCATGTCAGTAAAGTAGTTGAGTGCTACAACATTGCTCAATCTCGAGAAAGCATATGCAACAGAGTAAACGTCTTTGACCTTTCCTAAGTATTGCTATGGTTGAAGAATCTTGATTTGACCTTAGCAAAAAGCCTTTGCAAAACTTTTTCACTTTGGATCGAAAAAACTCCGATACAGGAAAGCAGCCGGCAACCCGCTTTTCTTTTTCTGTCATTTTTAATGGCTTTCATCAATACAATATTAGGGTCTAGAAGTTAGAGCGAACACAAACTTTCAAACCTTTTGCCACCAAAAGATCCTGGGGTAAAGGTATCCCTTCTTGTTCTTAATTCAAACCCTTGATTGAATTAGTTAGTTTGGTGAGAGATTGGTTAATCTAGGTTAGTGCCATCATACTCATTTTTTTCTTTTTTGCAATCTATTAGTAGGTCGAACTAGTTCTGAAACCACTTCGAGATTTGTTTATTTACTCTGATCTGAACATGTTGTGAGGTGACGGGTGGCCAATTTCACTCTAGTTTGATTAATCAGGTAATCTGATGAACGCCAACTATCAAAACACCCATTATAGAAAACCGAGCCTCACAAGTGACTTGCATCGCTTGTATCAGCACTTAAAGTCTAATTTACCCCAAGATCTCACTACATTACTAAGGAAAAAGGCCATACAGCAACAACAGTCCTGCTGTAGGTACCTTCCTGCCGAACATGCATGGCATATTCCCTATTTCTAGGAGTTAGCAGAGGCTATACATTTTACTAAATCTAGAGATTTGACCTCACAAGAACAAAGAAAAAAAAAAAAAAAAATAAAATTGCAACCACAAGCAGTTCTAGAATAGAGTTGTCCCTTTACAAAACCTCGTCACCAGTACACACTGAACCTTGTTTTTTGTATTGCTGCAATTGGTCAAATAATATAGGAAATAGAAGGTATCAAGCGCCTCAAAAAGCTCCGTGAAGGACTACAACAGCACTAATACCTTTTACTGCAGTAGCACCTCATATTATTGCTTATAGGAGTTTGAATACAGTTTCAACGACGGAAAATACTTTACTTCGACGACTGGCAGTATGTGATTTTCATACTGTCATCAAAGAAATAAATTTTGTTCGTATTTATCAAGAGAACGGGTCTTTGAAACGAAACACTACAAAAATGTGCCTATCTCTACCATTATTCTAGACCAGAAACTAGTATTGTACTGATCTATCTTAGCAAGTTTCATTAATCATGATCTGACGGATTGGTTTCATAAGATGAAAAATTTTATTTTTCCCTTTTTGGTCCTAGAAAGAGCTTCACGTGACTTTTTTTTTTATTGTTCAATACCACTACTGAGAAGATTCCAAATTGCATACTGGAGGTTCCTTTGATCTTTACCACAAATGTCCAGCGATTCTAGTCTTTCAGAACAAGTGAAGACCAATTTGTCACATTACAATCTTTGGACTGACGTCCAGGAACACCCGATCAAAGATTTGAGTCTTAAGATTCTATCAGGAATTCCCCCAAGTAAATTGGATAGTAATGACATTGAGAATCAAAGGGAATGGATTATTCCCAAGCCCATGTCCCATAAGGCAAATTTAACTTTGAAAGAAATCAATTCTTGGTTTGTTAGTATATCTGATTTAGTAGAAAGTAATAACAGTCGACCTAAAAGAGTTACCATAGGATTAGTCAACGATGATGGAACGGTAGTATATTATTTTATCCATGATGGTGTTGTCAAACCACGCCAAAATTAATGATTTAAACGATTTGCATTTACCATAATTATATAATAAAGAACATAATATCTAATAAATAATACACAACCATATATATAAAAGCATGATAGAACCATCATCTATCTGATCTTCGAAATTTTTCGGAGATCAATTTTTCTGGTGATTTCAGTCTCAGTCTCTTGATGTCCACGTCAGTTAATTTCATACTAGAATTTGGCCTTTGTCCGACCCCAGACCTTCTTTCATACGGGTATCTATTGATATTATAATCTTCAAAATCATTACTATATCGGACTCCCTCTTCTGAAGATTTTCTACCCCTTTTATAATCTCTCTTGTCTAATTTATCATCATGGGTTGCATCAACTCCTGTATGAAGATAATGTAGTCCAGGTATACTTGAACTTACTTCTTGACCAACTTCACCTCCATTCTGTGATTGTTCATCTTCATAATCCGTAAGATAGCCGCTACTTGGTCTACGAACCGAACATGAATCGGATTGCGGGCTGCTAAGAGCTAACTTCCTCTTGACAACTGATCCAGTGCTACTTGATGCACTATAGTTTCTCTGCTTGAAACGGTCAAGAGAAGTACCAGACCAAAACTTAATAGGTTCTTCAGGACCCGGAGATTCATTTTCATCAGATGATAAATTTGAATATTTCTCATTTTTCAATTTAGTTTGGTTGATTACTGATGTATTAGAATCTGATGCAGCTAATTGCATATAAGGTGAAAATGACGTATCTTTATTATCATGATTCTTGCCTGGCTTAACTGGATAATCGTCTAGATCACTGGTACTATAAAACATTTGACTGGGATATTGCGCCAGTTCTGATATGCTAGAATACCATTTATTATTCGAGTTGGTTAGTAATAAATCATCGTATCCATTTTCAGTGCTATATTTTGTAGAATTAAAACTTTTTCGGGGCCTAGACTGATCCATTGACTTATCTTTAGTATCAAAAGAACCTTGAAAAAAGAAAGCTAATTTATCAAATTCCACCATAAATACGAGTAGATCTCGTTCATTAATAAGTTCTCCGCTGAATTTAAATTCTTCATAGAGTTCAATCATTTTTTTAACATCAGGAAAATTAGGAGGATTTTCTCCCGCTTTTACGAGTTTCGTTAATGATATTATCATTTCTCTGAAAGAATAAGATTTCGGAATATCTATTTGGGTCAATATACGACCATCAACGCTAAATCTATCACCCAAACTTCTTATGACATCCTCGTAGCAACTGTTGGGTGGTAACAAAGTACCATCACCGCTTGGGCTCTTGTTTCTTTTCTGAATGTATTCTGGAGGAGCCATTCCTGGATGATTAATCACAACATCATGATTATGCAAAGGACCAGCCTTCACCTTGATATCTGTTAGACACTCAACTAGCTTTTTATCAATGTATGCACATACATCTTTGGACAAGTCCCCATAAAAAGGAATATAAACTGACTTCGATGGAATATCATTAAGAGATATCCTATTTTGATACAATCTCAGAAAGTATAAGAAAAGAGAAGCAACCAAAAACACAATACAAATAATAATGACAATAAATAACTTTATACCTGATGAAGAAGTCCCCAAAGTTTGCTTGATAACATCAATAGGTGTCACTGCAACAAAACCAATTGTTAAAACAGTAAAGAAAAATAATGAAATTGAATATAGCCAGATAAACACTCTTTGAGGTAAACGAAGTGATATAAAGTTTTCTCTCGGATTCGGTTGGGTATAATCATCTATGTATCTAGACATTTGAAAGTTTTTATTTTCAACACTCATTCCAGGAGTCAGCGATATTCCCATACTGGAACCCCTTGACATGATTGTAGATATCTCGGGTCGAGGATGAAGACTCGAGCTAAACCCTTGTTGATCATGTAGTTGTCCTGTACTCATGATTAAAAGCGGTCTATATTAGTGATTGTCATATATAAGATTCGAAACTCATAGAGCTGCAAATGGATATAAAACCGTTGGAGATTCGACGAAGTTAAAATATATTCCGGTAGATAGATACTTCTTATGAGTTTACTCCAAACGGTCTATTTTGGTAGATGATTTTCTCAATTTTTTTTTACCAGTATGAGAACAGTACGAAAAGCAGAAAAACAAAAACAGTGAGACGATTGCAAAAAAAAAAAAAAACTTCATTACATGATCTAGCTCGAATTATGAAAGACATAAATATATATTAATAATAAAATACACTAAAATACATTAAGACTACAGTACACTGATCAGTTCATAGAATTGTCAGAATTAGGGTTGTTGTCCAGATTTCCATGGTGAAGATTGAGGCTAGCATTTGACAAAGCAGGAGATGAAGCGTTTGAGTTGACTGTTGGGGACATAGTGTTATTCATTCTCTGCTGCTGCTGCTGCTGTTTTTGTATCAAAAGCTTTTTCCTCTCTTCATATTGTAGTTTGGATAGACTTTGAGCATCAAGAGGGGAGCTTATACCTGGGGAATTAGATACCATAGGAGAACCAGGGGAATTTTGAACAAGATTTTGTCCTTGGAATTGGGGTGATTGGTTGCGATTGATTGATTGTTGAGGCTGCAGGCGTTGTTGAAGAGCTTGCTGTTGTGCTTTTTTGGCAGCAGTCAACATTTGAAGTTGGTTTCTCTCTTGAGGAGTTAAGGATGCAAGCTGCTGTTGTCTCTGTTGATTTATAGCTTGTGAATTTGGAGACAAACGCTGTGGTTGGGGAGTACTTCCTTGTTGATTGGATCCAGATTGTTGCGGTAATCGGCTTTGTTGTTGTTGTTGTTGTTGTTGTTGTTGCTGATTCATCCTATTTTGTTGTTGTTGCTGATAATTGGCCAAATAAGTCGCGGCTAGTCTAGTAACTTGTTCCTTGGTTAAATTAGGATTTTTGGTCTGGATAGAATTGATGATAGCTGAGACTTGAGCAGGAGCGAATTGAATTCGTGGTTTAGAAGGCTGACCACCTGCTCTTTGTTGTCCTTGTTGATTAGCAGCCCCCGACATGGATGATGAATTTGGAGGTGGTGATGTTTGTCCCTGTGATTGAGAATTGGTACGTATGCTTTGGGATTGGTTACCTGGTTGACCGAGCGAAGTATTAGCACTTACCGGCCTCTTGTTCTGATATTGATTTTGCATATTCAAGTTAGTATTCCCTTGAGCTGAAGTAGCAGTTTTAGCAGCTTGGTTCTGTTGTTGTTGCATGAGCCTTCTTTGTTTTTGGATTTGCAATAACTGCTGGATCTGTTCTGGTGTATAAGGGGTTCCATTCGGAGTGGTTGGGCGCTTGGCCAAACCTTGAGCGAATGCCTGTTGTCTCATCTGTTGCTGCTTTTGTTGTTGTACATTAAGTTGCTGCTGAGACTGTTGTAACTGAGGCGAAGGAGACCCACCAGTAATTTGACCTGACGAAGGACGAGGTACCCTTTGACCCTGCCCCAATGGGTCACTGGTCAAAGTTGGACTAGGGTGCCCAGTTCCAGCTAATGGTGCTGGGCTACCAGTGTTTGCTCTTTGTTGACTGAGGATAGCAGCTCTTTGTTGAGGGGTAAGGTTAGCGGCAGTCTGTGGAATAACCGGTTGTTGAGATAAACCACTTCCTTGAGATGGAACACTTGGATTCAATGGCGGCGATTGTCTTTGTTGTGGATTTAAAGGTTGTTGAGATGTGGGTTGCCCAGTATGTTGAGGAGGTCTTTGTTGATAATTCTGAACAACTCTGTTTTGCAATTGTTGGCGTTGGACTTGTTGCTGATGAGTCAGTTGTTGCTGTAATTGAGGAGAGATCTGTTGGTTTGGAGCGGGCACAGGAGCATTCGGTGGAATCTGTTGTTGCGACTGCCTTTGCTGCTGTTGTTGTTGCCTTTGTTGTTGCTGTTGTTGCTGTTGTTGCCTTTGCTGCTGGGCAACTGCGGCCATCATTCTAGATCTTGTCGCCTGTTGATTCATATAGGCCTCTTGTATAGACTTATCTCTTTCAAATTTCAAGCGAGATAATTCAGCGGGAGTAGGAACTCTATCTGAACCGCGTTTGGCTCCGTTATTACTCATTTCACTATTAGCGCCATCACTGTTACTAGTTCCACTTCCACTTCCACTACTAGGGGAAGCGGCAGAATTACTAGGATTGCCATTGGAATTGACGTTAGTATTAGGGTTGGCATTGGAAGCTCCAGTGTCATTATTGGTAGATCTACGCTGGGCGATTTTTGCAGCCTGAGTTTCTCTCTTTCTCATGCTCTTTCTCATTGCATCAAACATCGAAGCCCATCTCAATCTACGGTGACCTCTTTGAATTGATTCATTACCAACACCTAATGGTGAGATCCTTCTTTTGGTAGTCAGTTGAGCTCTGTGTGCCTGTTCCAACCACTGCTGAGCATGATATGCATAAAGCCCCTTCATATCAGAAAATTGAAACTTTTCATTCAATTGAATATACCTTTCAAAACATTGCCAAGGATTTCTTCTTTCAATGTTGGATTCATATTTTTTCAAAGTTGAGGAGGTATTCAGTAAATGTTCTGAAATCAAATCCCAATTAAATGCAAATTCTGCAACATAATGGATTAAAAACTTATCATCTTGGGGAAGCCAAATGGTTGGTGACCTGTATTCGATATTTTTAATCAAAGGTGGCTTAGGAGGCTTCAAATAATTAAAACGACGATGGGATTGAAAACCAAAAAGGCCCTTTTGATATTCAGGAGGGCCTTGGGAACTATTTTTGGCATTACTGTTCTTAGAATCTTTTAAGACGATCTTGTACCAATCGTCATTGTCTTCGAAGGGATGTAATAATCGCGAAATTGAAACCATTGGGGATACTTCTGATTTGAAAGGCGAGCCTGAAATCTGTGTGGTATCA
Source organism: Hyphopichia burtonii NRRL Y-1933 (assembly GCF_001661395.1). Lineage (NCBI taxonomy): Eukaryota > Fungi > Ascomycota > Pichiomycetes > Serinales > Debaryomycetaceae > Hyphopichia > Hyphopichia burtonii. The sequence continues at coordinate 1,752,039 of NW_017963730.1, forward strand.
TCATCATCAAATGCGGTGAATTTTGGTAAGTTCTTAATAATGGATTGATCAATCTTTTTCATATCATTGATATCTGCATTGAGTTTGAACATACCATTAATCTCTCTATTCTTACCCATTCTTTGTAAATCCTCTTCGGTGACTTTTGGTAATGTTGGTGGAACAATCTCATCCTTGGGGTTAGGTCTTGATAACAATAACTTGACATCGATAGCAGAAATTGACTCTTCGTCTGGCAATTCTTTACTTTGGATTTCTTCAACTTTTCCATCTTCTTTAGAATCAGGTTCTGGAAGCACATCATCTTTTTTATTTTCTGGAACCGTCTTTGAATCTAATGCTTCATTTCCATCTTTAATTTCATGAGTTTGGTTAACCTCACTTTCAACTTTATCACTTTGTTCATTATTTTCTTCATCTTCTTGTTTGACTGTTTCTTTATTGGAGTTAAGTTCATCATCAACTTCCATTGGTTCAGGTTCAATTAAAGATTTGTCAATTGGCTCTCCATTCAATTCATAAGTACCATCAAGATGTTTTATGGGTTTTCTTTTAATGCACATTATCTTACCATAAGTCCAATAATCCATGATAGATTGAGCCATATTGAAACAGCAAGACTTTTTGAATTTTGAAGACTCCTTAAAATCAGCAGCCATCCAGTTACCTTCATTCAATAAATTATCTGAATGAAAACTCTTGACTCTTTTATGTTTTTTATTGTAAAGAAAAGGATCGTAATAGCGAATGGGTTGACGTAAAGACCATTTACTTTGTCTTTTCAATTCTTCAATTCTCGAATATAAAACAGCGATTTTACCTTCAAATAAAGCCAGTTCAAAATTATCAGTCATTAGAGTCTTATGACAGCCGGGTAATAATTTGATCAAGGGCAAGGTTTGAGTTAAGTAATAAAGCTCAGCTAATGATGAAACACTATGAGTTTCAGTTGGATAGTTTTCAGGAGTGGAAATGATCTCAAGATCGGAAATGCTTTTCGATAAATACTCTTTTAAGTTTTCATCAATTACTTCTTGCTGGGATTTTAAGGATTTAATATTTGATTTTGGTTTTGGTATACGATTTGTGATAAGTCTTGTTGAAGGTAATAAATTTCTTGGAATTTTTGTGTATCTATGATCAAACCTTGAATCGTGCTCATGGCGTCTTTTCAATGTATGTTGAGCTGCATTAGCAGGAATTAAATTTCTGGCAGATTGACGAGAAGGAGACGGCACATCTTTCTGGAGTGATTTAGCTGCATTTTTCGAAGGAGAAGTTGATTCAACAATTTTAATTTCTGGAATGTTTGAGCTTGCAGGAGGATGGAACAATTGGGGCTTGATATTATGTAAGATTTTATCTTTAAAGTCTGATTCGTTTTCAAGTGAAGGTATTGAATCATGATTGAAAGGAGTTTGTTTATTAATGTCGTTATCATTCAAAATATCATCGAGTTCTTGCTTATATTTTTCATCATCTTGGTCGAATAAATTTGATAAGAGGGGATCTTTGGTGAGTTGATTCAACTCCAGAATTTTCTTAATTCTGTCCCCTATTATCAACTCGCTATCGGCCATTCTTTGAGATAATGAAACAGGGTACAGCAGTTTACGGTATAAGCTATAAGAATAATAACATGTAGGAAAGAGTAGAAGAACGAGAAATTGAAAAACCATCAAAACATCACGTGACATTCACGTGACATTCACGTGATTATAAAACATCCGTGCATACGAATAAATTGCAAAAAAGTTACACTGTAAAATAAAATTTTCAAAAGGATTAAAATTATCAAGATAACAAATAACCAGTACAAACCCGATTAAGCTATAAGTAGGAGAACAGGAATGGGGGGAGAAAGAGAAAATAATTCTATGTAATTAGATAAAGATGAACTTTGATGAAGTAAAAATTGCTAAAAAAAAAAAAAAACACAGGTTAAAAACCAGAAAGAAGATAAATTATTGTACAGAGATGATGGGTCCAAAAAAAAAAAACAGACGATCAGATTAACGTTTTGTTATTTGTAATTTTTTAACTTGATCTTCTAAGGATTTTAATTTAGTTTGCATTTCTTCTAAATCTTGATTTAATCTATTTCTTTCATTAACGATATTAGTTTCCCATTGTCTAAATCTTTGTTCTTCAGCTTTAACTTGTTCAGTAAAGAATTTTTTCAAAGCATCTTCTTCTTCTTTAAATTTAGGGTTATGTAATCTTCTAGGTTTTTTAGGAGCTTGTTTTTTAGTTTGATCACCATTTTCATTATTTTCATCATTATTTTGATTATTTGAATCATCATCATCGTTATTGGAGCCACCACCTAATTTGATTGATCTATAAGTTTCAAAATGTATTTCGTTAGTAGATAAAACAAGATCTAACATATTAGTTCTTAATAATAAAGATCTTAATTTTTTAAAATCACAATGTTTATCATTTTCAACTTCGACTAAACCCCAAGGATATTTTCTACCTCTGACGAAATTACCAGGGCTTATTTCGTATTCATCTTCACTACCAATTATAGCAAAAGGCATTGCTTCAATTAATTGTTTGGAATGTTCAGCACTAGCAGGATCTTCAATTTCTAAAGGAGGAGTATAAATATTAATATCTTGAGCTTCAATGATATCTCTTATTCTTGTTTTGAAGATATCCAATTCATTTGGTGATAAGGTATCCAGTTTGGCAATAATTGGAATTAAATTAACTCTAGTTGATAATCTTTTCATGATTTCAATATCCAAAGGTTTTAAAGAATGGCCAGTAGGTCTAATGAAATAGATACAAGCATGAACTCTCAAATCCTTTTTATCAGTTCTAAAAGGTTGTTGTTCTTGTTTCATAAAAGATTCATGTTGATCATCGATGAAATCGATAATTGGAGTCCAAGAATCGTGATTATTAACATTATTACCAAAACCGGGAGTATCGATAATATTCAATCTAATTTTGAAATTTTTCTCTTCTAAAATAGCTCTAACAATATCAATATCAACTGTTTGATGAGGATTTGAAAATTTATTATGTCTTTCATTTGGATCTTGATGGATTTTTAATGATGATTGAAATAAAGTATTGATAAATGTGGTTTTACCTAATCCGCTTTCACCAGCCACCATTAAAGTGAAAGTAGCACCTTGATCAGATATAATTTTATATCTATAATATAAGAATTAGTATTGTAAACAAATCAACATTTTTTTATATCTTGTTAATACATACCTTTGATTTGGTAAATTGGCAATTCCAACAGGTTCAGGCATTATGAATTGATCGAACGTATTCAAAGTATCAGGAAAGAAAAAGATGTATCCTTAGAGATAACACGAAAACTTGTATTGAAAAGTTGTAGATCAGAAATAGTCGAAGACGACGAAGGAAAAAGACAGCTGAAAAAAACAACAAAAAAAAAAACAAGCGACGACCAATTGAATAACAACTCTACACCATCTACACTAACCCCTACATCAAACATACATCTACCATCAATACACCGACCAACAATACACCATACACCAACAACACATCAATACACCATACACCAACAACACATCAATACATCAATGCATCAATGCATCAATACAGCTACAGCTACACCAACACCATCAATTCGCCAACCACACAGACAATTAACATGGGTTCCTGGTGTACGTGTCCCTAATTGCTAATTGAAACGAAAAACCAAAAACCAAAAAAAAATAAACGCGCGCGAAAAAAACAAAAAAAAAGAGAACAAAAAAAAAGAGAACAAAAAAAAACAAAACGAAAAAAATGGAAGTAAACCGGGCGTGCGCCCACCACGTAAAACCACCGGGTGCTTACATAAGCGGCCCGACACCAGTAAAATGTCTGTCCCTTTTGCGGGTGTGGTGTCGGCGCGCACTGGCTCCTTTTTTGTCTGGTGAGGTCACCCCGGGTTTGTGTCTGGTGTCTGGTTGCTGGAAATGGGGGAATGTCTGACCATTTATCCCTTACTTCCATTAGTAATATTAGATTGAATAGAGATAGAAGAGAGAATATAATAATTTGTGAAAAAAGAAGACGGTAGATTGGGTGAAAAAATACAGTGTCGGGTTTTACAGTGGATAAATACTCGGATTATTAGTTCAATTCTCAATTCTTATTAAGTAGAGAAAAAAAATAAATAATACATAGACATTTGATTTTTTTTCTTCCCTTTAGTATATTGCCATTTTATATATACTTTGGTAAATTTGAACAATAATAAAAAACATTTTATTTAATCAACACAAATAATATACTAAAGAAAAAAAAAAAAAAAAAAGATAAAACTGGCAAGTGAAAAAGGAAAAGGAATAAAAACAATATGATATAAGGACTTGTAGGCGGGACTGGATGGGGGTTAATGATTAATCTATTCTTCATCTTGTTTTGATTCAGCTGGTTGTTCTTCAGATTGAGCTGGAGCTTCAGATAAATCAGTCCATAAAGTTAAATTATCTCTTAATAATTGCATAATTAATGTAGAATCTTTATAAGAATCTTCAGATAAAGTTTCTAAATCAGCAACTGCATCATCAAAAGCTTGTTTAGCTAAATGACAAGCTCTATCAGGAGAATTTAAAATTTCATAGTAAAAGACAGAGAAATTTAAGGCTAAACCTAATCTAATTGGATGAGTTGGAGGTAATTCAGTGACTGCAACATCAGAAGCAGCTTTATAAGCTTCTAATGATAAATCAGCGGCATCTTTACGTTTTTCACTAATGGCAAATTCAGCTAAATAACGATGATAATCACCCTTCATTTTATAGTAGAAAACTTTTGATTCACCAGTTTGAGCAGAAGAAATTAAATGATCGGTTAAAACTGATAAAATATCTTCACAAATTTTAGATAATTCAGCTTCAATTTTAGAACGATAATCACGGATTAAACTAACTTGTTGTTCATTACCTTTAGCTTCTTCTTTTTGTTCAATTGATGAAACAATTCTCCAGGAAGCACGTCTAGCACCAATCACATTTTTATAAGCAACTGATAATAAATTACGTTCTTCAACCGATAATTCTTGACCGGAAGAAGCAACAACCTTCATATTTTCAACCATTTCTTCATAACGTTCAGCTTGTTCAGCTAATTTGGCAAGATAGACAGAATCTTCACGAGAGGCAGGCATTGTATTATGTATACTAGATTGATTAGTTAGTAATTGAACAAGAAAAGAAAAATTGAAAAAAAAAAAAATTGATGTAATTGATTCAAGTTCTCAGATTTAGCAAAAGGAAAAAAAATAAAAAAAAAAAAAAAAAACACTTAGAGTAAAAAAGCAAATTTAGAAGAAAAAGTACATTTGTTCTCACCACCCTTAAACACCCAAACATTTGGCCATTGTATGCTATCAACTTTACCTTGCATCACCATGTACCGGGTACATTTAATCATTGTAGCTGGTCCTTGGTACACGCCTCGTATACGTCTTGCACTTCCTCTTGTCAATCTTTTATGGTTGTATCGAATCATTTGAACCCTTGCCACCACCAATGATTCATCAAGAGTAAACATCGATTCAGAGAGTAAACATCAATTCATCGAAAGTAAACATCAATTCATCGAAAGTAAACATCAAGCAAATCAGTAAAACATCAAGCAAATCAGTGAAACATCAAATATTCAGGTAAACAAGTACCCATCAAACAGTAAACAAGTGATCAGGTAGACAAGCACACATCGGAAGTGTTCGTGCAGTCAATTGATGGTGGCACGGGAAAACCACCCACAAACACGTCAACTCGAGAACATATCATGGATGGACAATCAATCAATCCTTCAATAACGGTCAAACAGCGGATTCTTTCAAAGAGAAATAGAGAACGGTGAAAAGTCAAAAAAAAAAAAAAAAAAAATAAAACAAAATAAAATAAAATAAAATGAAAATCAAGTGTCGAATCAACCACTTTCCGACCCTGAATCAACTTCAGCCATCAATCAATTCAAGAAATACATACGTTTAGTATAAGGAAAGGTATAAATTAAAAAAAGATAAAAAAAATCAATTTCTAAAAGAAAGGGAAAAAAAAGGGAAAAAGTAGGAATACAAAAGAACTATATATTAAGTTGTTAAAAAAATTCAGGCTAACAAAGTAACAAGAGCGTAATTGAAAAGAAAACAACAGAAAAAAAAAGACAGCGAAAAACGCTAACAAAATAAAACTGAAAAAAAAAAAAAAAAATTTGAGTGTTTGTTTTGTTAGTGGGTTTTCTTTATTAGCGGAATCGGGTGAACTGTTAATGTTCAGCAATAGTTTTTTTGTCTGTCATTCAGACAAAAAGAACAAAGCTCAGACACGCCGCCCGTGTCGGGAGGAACACTGCGCTGGTGGCAAATCGGGAAATCCCACCCGACACCCATCCGTACCTCCTCCCACCGGTGCTGCCTCCGTACCGCTACACTGGCCGGTATACAAAGAGAGATATATATTATTTTGCAGACTAATCTAATTGCATTGAATCTTCAATTTTTAAGACTTCGTTATTGATTTTCAAAGGCTGGACTTCTTTAATTTTGATGCCGAATCTTGAGTCTTGGGTTAAATCACTTAATTGATTAACAAATTGACTAATGGAGTCATTCAATTGGAAATTAGAATGAGTCCAACTTGGATTAACGGTTTTATTACCACCGGTTAATCTAATGACTTCTTGATTATTTGAATTTAAAACCACGGTGGTGGATTCTCGGGAAACACCACCAACTGGTTTTGAATGTTTCAATAAAGATTTCAATTTTAATGAAGAGATTCCTAATTGAGGTAATGGGATTTCCATACCTGGTAACACTGGTTTATTTGAATCAATACCATGTCTACCGGTTGGATTAGCACTTTTCAAAATGATTTCTAAAGGTAAAAATTGGGTGGTTTGAATTGGTTTACCCCTAACTAAATATCTATTGCTTAATTCACTTAAACCTAATTTATTGGTTTTCAATTCGTTCTTTATTTTATCTAATTGTTGGAAAATGTTATCATTAAATTTAATTGGGAAGGATTCACAGGTGTGAGATAATTTGAAAGGATAAACTGAATATGTTTTATCGATATGACCTAATAATTTACGAGAACTTTTCAATTTTAATTGATGAGTGATTGCAAAATCTCTTATGAAAATTGTTGATTTACTAATAAATTCATCTTTTTGATTATTTTTCCCACTAAATTCATCAATTTCTTTCAATGTAATTAACCCAACTTCTTTTTCAAATTTATTAATTGAAGTCATTTTAATATCAATATTATAAACTTCATCAGCACTTATAATAAATTCATCACTTGGAATTGCACTGGAATTATTACTAATGTTCCCACTTTTACGTGCATCTTCTTGAGTGATTAATTCAGTATCATTTGAACTTCTCTTCATTAAATTGGTTTCTTGATCAGATTCATCCCAAACAACCCCTTTAAAATCAGTTTCGGCAACTATCCCTTCAGCTTGTCCTGCTAAAAATCTACGCACTCTTCTCACCTTAGATCCTGGTACAACAACACAATTAAATGACTCAGCAATTGAATTAACTAAATTTCTTATCATTTTACCACTAATCACCTTGTCATTTCCTCCAATGGCTTGTAATGGTAAATTACTTAATTTTTCTGGAGTTAAACTTAATCCTAATAAGGCAACAACCGCTTCGTTGGCAATATTACTGGCAATCATAGAATCAGCCTCTGGTCCTAATAATGGTCCACTTGGTTTCAATTCTCCTTCAATTTCAACCCCTGGTGGATAGATCACAATAGTATGTGATATATTGGCAGTATACCCATCGATTTGAACACCCAAGGTAATAGTAACAGTGTCTCCTTGCTTGAAGGTATAATCATTATTATCATCAAGTTCTGGTGAAAATCCATTAACAAATTCATTAACATCAATATTGACCGGCATCGCAATCCCTTTTTCTCTAACTTTTTCAGTATTTGCATAAACTTTACTCAATAACTTATGTATCATGGAATCCCCTAAGATACATAACTCTTGTACACTGTATGGTCTATCAACTTTTCCTAAATGATATGAATCATTAATTAATGAAATAACATATTTTAATCCAGTTTGGGCAATTTGTCCGGCAGTTCTGTATTTATCTAAGGTCGACTCGGTCAAATTGTTTCTTTCCTTCAACAAAATGTTGGCATCGTCCTGGTGAACAGCTAACTGCATGGTGGTATATTATCTAACGTGATAAAGAAGATTTATTGAAAAGACTTTAAAACCAATGTCTCTTTTTTTTTTCACTTTGGGTGCGATGAGAGATGAGAAGAGATTATTTTTGAGGAAAAAAAAAAAAAATTTTTCTCACAAAACAAAAAAAAAAAAAAAACCATCAAATGCGCTCTTTACACTGGTAGGTTTTGCAATCATTTCCTTTTCATTCCCCTTTATTCTATTAATCCACCCACTAATCCTGTCTATGTAGACCAAGCCAAAGAAACGAGGAGGCGGGCAGCTTTCTCAATTTGAGAATGTAAAAATGCGAACCTGAAAGAAAATTGACCTTCTCCCCACAATTACACTAAGATCTCTGGCATTGAACCATCTTTACACGATACTTCCAGTTACAAAAAAACACTCCAGCTTTGACCCACCATTAACATGGCTACAAGAGCATATACAAAAATATAACGACAGCTGCAGGATTCGAACCTGCGCGGGCAAAGCCCAAAAGATTTCTAATCTTTCTCCTTAACCACTCGGACAAGCTGCCTTCAGATGAACTCCGGAACACTCGACTTTTTTGTGAAAACACCAAACACAAATTGGATTTAAAGTATTCAAAAACTTAAATTGGAATATTTAAGACATTTAGCAAGAGGGGAGTCGGAACCGTTGCTCCTGTGGTACAAACAAACTCGAAGTATATCAAATTCTTGGAGAATATACACCCAAGTTTATTTTGGTAGATATTTGTCGATTTCATGCCAAAATTTATAGTAAATTCTACCAAAAGTTTAATTTGTACATAACTATTGATTACACAAGAGAAAAGAATATCCTAGTCATTTTGATATATACATTGAAAACCTACATCCCCTTCAACCACTTTTTACTGCTACTCCTTCATCTTTTTCTGCTCCTTCTGTCTCTAATAAACCATCTCTTACAACCAAGTACCATGTTAAAGCAACTGATAGACAAGACAAAACACAAAAGACAATGGAAATCGCATAACTTACTCTATATAAAGGCCCAAACTTAGACTGATAAATCTGGCCTCCTAATATTCCACTGAGTTGTGTAATAGAATTGGTGAATCCAATAGCTAATCCTGTTCCTGAACTAGCTCCTTTCGCAACTCTTATTCTATCAGGCCAAAGAACTGGGTATAAAGAATTTGAAATTGCGGTTGCAATAATAAGCATACTGTATTTGGCAGCATTATTTTTAGTACTGATCAAGACAATATAACAACCAATTTGCAAAACAGTCATAACAAAGGCTACTGGAAAGACTTTGATATACTGTCTTTGAAGCAAGAACCCTAATATATTCAATAGTATGAATCCTGCAATGGAAGGAGGCATACTAAGTAATTGGGTTTCGGCAGTACCAGTAAAGCCCAAGTCATAGATAACAGTAGGTAAGGAATAACTAATTCCCCAACCTCCAATTCCCTGGAATAGCCAAATCCCTGTGAATGAGTAAAAATGAGACTGTTTCAAAAGCAGTTTAATATCGCTCCATGAAAAAGTCTTATCGTCTTTTTTGGGGGCCGTTTTCTGGAGTTTCTTCAATAATAATTGTTTTTGGTCCCCGGTTAAAAATTTTGATTCGGGGATATAATTTGGCAAAAAAAAAATCAGATAAATACCAATTAGAATTGTTGGTATTCCTTCAAATAAGAAAACGTATTGCCAGCCGCTCAATTCATGTCCAGCGACTCCCTTTTGATTCAAGAATGATATACCATACGCCAAAATCCCACTAACTGCTCCACTTAGCATCCCCCAAGAATAAAAGATCGCCGTTCTTTGGCTCAATAATCTTGCCGGAACCCAATAGCTATAGTGATAAAGGACGGATGTGAAGAACAGAGCTTCAGATAGCCCCAAAAAAAAACGAACAGCTAATAACAGACCGTATCCTTTACTTGTGTTAGGGAGCTCGGAAGCTTTTGGTTTTGTTGCTGCCTGTAACATTGAGAACCCACCCCAGGTAAGCATGATTCTTGATTGCCATGGTCTAGGTCCAACCAATTTCATGCAAAGGGTTAAAATAGCTTCAAAGAAAAGATATGGATAATAAAAAATACTAATACACCATGCCCACTGTTCAGATGTTAAATCTCCCAACTCGTGTCTGATATTATTCCCAGTTTCCTGATTTAGAATTGCAACATTGGAAATATTGTTCTTATTAATTTGAGTGAACACATATGCAAATGAATACGGGACAAGAAGTCTTAAATCAACTTTTCTAAGAATTTTGTGATACTCTTCCTCTTGCTCTTCATTATCCGATTCCCAATCATTTTCCTCAAGGCTAACAGTGACACTTTGATCTTTTTTCAATGATGGATCAAACTTGCGAAAAATGTTCCCTACGGAATCTTCCTGACGGCTTAAACTGTTTGAGCTCATATTTAAACCCAAACTCAAAAGAATCAATAAAATTTAAAATAGAGGGATTTGATCTATTATATAATATCATTTGTGGAAATGTACAAACTGTAATACATTATTAGCCCAAGAATCTGATGTGGCATCTTGTTACATCAAAACAATTGACAAATAAATCTCTCCGGACCATTATCACTAAATTTTAGCAACATTGCAAATTTGGTGGATCTTTTAGTTTTTCGCAATTAGTTCCAAAAAGGGAAACGGGTACATTAAACCGAAGCCACCACAGTTTCGGAGATCATGTTGGACTGATTTAGAACACTACAGCACTTTATTAATGATAACGGAGACTTCTCCGAGCCGAGCCATTGAATGGTATTGCAAATTCAAGGGATGAATGTTGAGCTTTACTGGAAAAAGGTTCATAATTTATATAAAAAGTTGATTAATTGTCGAATAGACTGCCGAAAAGTTAACTAATCAAAAATGACGGTTGCTACGATAAGACCACAACCTAAAGAATGGGTTGCACCACAAGAGACCCAAGAAGATTTGGATTGGGCAGAATTGACAACAGTTGACATTGGTAAGTTTGACCAACCAGGTGGTAAGCAAGAGCTTGCCAATGAATTAAAGCAAGCGGTTGAAAAAGATGGGTTTTGGGCAGTTGTTGGCCATGGAATAAGTAAGGAAGAGTTTAACCACCAGTATGCTTTAGGTCAACATTTCTTTGAAGATTATACTTTGGAAGAGAAAAAAGCACAGGAAGTTCAATTTGAGAAAGGCAATTATTTTGGTTATAAAATCAAAGGAAATAAAAAAGTTTTCGATACTGATGTAAGAGATAATGTCGAGACCTTAAATATTGCCAAATTTACAAGCGACCATAAGTACGATGAGTATTTCAAACAACCATTCATTCAAGAGCATCGTGAGGAATTGGAAATATTATCTAGAAAAGCTTTTGAAGTTGCTAGAAAATTACTCGTGTTGTTTGCCATTATTCTTGAATTACCAGAGAATTATTTTGCTGATCGCCATGCTTATGACTTAGCTAGCGACGACCACCTTCGTTATATGAGGTATCATCCTCGCTCTATAGAAGATGATGAGCAAGTGGAAAGGATCTGGGCTAGGGGCCATACTGACTTTGGTAGTTTGACATTGTTATATAATCAAGTTGTGGCAGGACTTCAAATTAGATTATCCGATGGTAGCTGGAAATACGTTAAACCCGTGGATCAAGGTTTGATTTGTAATATCGGTGACACTCTTCTGTTTTGGAGTGGTGGATACTTCAAACTGACGATCCATCGCGTCATTCGTCCCCCTAATGATCAAATAAATGCTCCTCGTATAGGAACTTTTTATTTTGTTAGACCTGGTGATGTCGATATCAGTATAGCCCCTTCTCCTTTACTCAAAAAATTAGGGTTATACGAAGATATTGATCCTGTAAGTGGAACTGATTATGTGAGGGGCCGTGTAAAAGACTATCATGATCGTAAAGACTATTTGAAAAGGGAGAATGCTACATTTAGACTTGGTGCTTTTGAAATCAAAGACGGGTTTGATTAGCTTTGTTGCCTTTACCGTCGTATGGCTTTCTTCTAATTATTAACATTTTCCACTAGGATATGTGCTTAATATTATCAATGTGTGTACTCTTATACTTCCCAACCATGTAGTCAAATCGCTATACATCTCTTTTCTTTTGAATTATTGCAAAAAAAGTTTAGTATGGCATGATTTTCGCACCAGGGGTTTGAAAAATTAGTTTTGTTGGGACAGATGTACTTTTTTTTTTTTGCAACATTCCACACTGTACAAATTACAAATGAACACTATACAAATTACAAATGAATAGAAATTACAAATGAATCAAATTAAAAGTTTATATTAGTCCCCTTTATGTAAATGAGTTATACGTAATAAAAAATAGGTCATATCCATCATGAATGCTATGTAAGCGTCTATAGCAGGTCTAATGCTGTATTTGTTGGTCTTGTTTTTTTTTAGCTTCTTGTTCATCAAGGAACCTCTTCCATTCGGGAACTGGAGCAGGTTTTCCTTTATTGATTTTTTCTTCATGCATTGAAAGTAAAATGGTACCTAATAGTAAAACAACAGTAATTGCTTGGGCGTAAACTCTTGCTTGAACTGCTTTTTGTGCTGTAGTCATGTACTTATCCTTATTAACTATTTTCCATGATCCCCATAATGATGCTGCCCATGAACCAACAATGATTTTATATTTATGCTCATTTAATTTAGATAATACCTGGTCAGTAGTTGATAAGTTCTTATAAGATTCCAATTTTTCTTTTTCTAATCTTTCCAAATAATCTGATCGGGTATTTTTTTCGGAAAATTTAACAGTACCTTCATCGGCAAAGAAAGCACCCAAGGAAATGGTAGGCATTGCCCAAATGGATGCTTTGACAGAAGTACTGAATTTGGTATATCCAACAGGGTATCTATAACGAATAAATCTATAAAGACCGTAACTAACACCTAAACCAACGGTGATCCCTTTGGCTGCTTCAATAAGCATGTTGTTAATGGAGGCATTTTTCTCTTCTTCGTCAATGATTTTCATCTTGCAATAGTGTTAAAAGTTAATATAAAAAGGTGAATAATAGTGATTTGAACGAGTTTTCGCTGCATTCAGAGAATATGCCTTTACTTATATACTCTTAGAGATGAGTTTCAAACCCCGTCATAATGACCTCATCCGTACCCACCCGTACACTACCGGTTTAGAAATACGACAATATCCGCGCCAAAAAGCGAGAGGTAGCAAAGAAGAAAAGGCCGCAAAAAGAAACGATTTTCTACATATTCAAAGCTCTTGATAAATATTTATTTATACAAATGACATGTTGGTTGAAACATTAATTATTCTTTCGTTACGGTCGAATGTTTCAGATGTTTTTCTCTTATTCTACGCCTCTTATTAATGAATAGCAACTCGTTCATGTTTGTAGCAGCAGGATTCGAGGTGACCGATAAATTGTTGTCGGATTTCTCGTTTGCAGACCGATCGTTAAAGACATCACCCATAGTGGTGTTAGTTCCAGAATAATACAATTCATTTTCAATCAATTTATCATTACCAAGATAAAGGATCTTAATAAGGTTACCAAAACTGACAGCAACTGCTTTGAAACCATACTTTGAGATGGAATTGATTCTATTGGTAATCAATTGACTATTATCCTTACTGAGTTCTGGAATCTTATAATTGATAACTTTTCCATTTGCAACAGTTATAACAAAACTTTCCCAAATATCATTCAATGACTTGGACGCTTTATTTTTATGTTCTTCCAGAATTGACTTGAAAGATTTTGAAAATAATTCACGACTGCTGAATCCGGTTTTTCTAGAACGTAATGAACTCAAACCACTATGTTCTATCAAACTTTTAATATTTGGTTTAGAAGCGGTAGACAAATTGTTATCCAAAGTTTCAATATCTTCTTCACTATCACTATTTGGATCGTGATTCTTCCTTCTGAAGGCAACTATTAAATTAACATCGGTTAAAGCCCACGACTCAATGTTTTCATACCAATATTGAGTTTCAGTTACTGCATTGAAACCCAAACATCTAATTTCTCTTGGATCTCTCTCAACTCTAAGACAAATATTATTCTTTGATCTCTTGGCCTTGAGCCTGAAACTATGAATGATAATTGTTTTATCATAAAAATCTTCGTAAACTATAGAGAATGATTGAATTGAGGCACAACCACAAAATTTACAATGAGTAGGTTCTGAATGTGATACTTTCAATGAAGATGGCTTGAAATGACCAATATTAAATGTTTTCAAAATTACCCCGGTTTGAGCGTCAATTAATTGGGCCGTTAAATCAATTACTCTTAAAAACATACCAACAAACTCAATAGGAAGAACAACCGGTCTATTGATTTGTTGATACTTCTTCTCCTTTACTGTACTTTGTTCTGGTTCTGGCCGTGTTTTTTGTTGCTCCCTTTCATCATATTTAGACTTGAACTCATGGTTATCAATCGTATTTAATGATAATGTTAATGGGGTTGCAACTTTCAAACCTTTGTTATAAAAATCATCTTGAACTGGTAATTTTCTAAATTTCCAGCTATTATTGATGACGGTAGCCACACAAATATCAATGTTGCTTATATTGCAAACAATTCGATCACTGACTCTCGAAGTAGAGATCTTTGCAGCAGAATTGATGAATAGATTTTCAGCATCACCGTATATATCTTCAATGATATTTGATGTATTCATGGAGCCATCCAGACATGAAAAAGTGATCAATTCCCCAGTGGATAGAACAATAGTATATTCTTCTTTATTAAGAGATTTCTCTAGCTCTTGAATTTCTTTGCTGATATTATCATCCTGTGTTTTCTTCAAAGATGCTAACGGTGGAGGGAAGTTAGCATTTATGGTGGATCCAAATGAAATTATTGAAGTATCACTCCCTCTTCTACTCCTACCAAGTAAACCTTGGCTCTTTTGTAAAGCTTTTTTCTTTTGTAGGATTTTTCTAGTTAAAAAACCTGGAACAGTTTTCTTTCTGAAGAAAGATTCCAAAATTTTTAGTTTGTTATCTTTAAATTTGGATAGTATATCATTGGGTAATTTATGTTCCCAAATGAATTTCAATGCGTCCCTTTCAAAACATTTTATCATACCATATTTGAAGTTAATCAAAACAATAAAGTTCCCATCGTTACTTATATTGATGTGATTTATAGGCCAAAGTTCTTTACCATCATTATTTGTTGATGATAAATTGATTGGTTTTGAATCATCAGATGTACTTAAGGGACTCCAAATCAAGATTTTATGATCTAAGCCAATTGAGGCTAAAAAGGAGGTAACAGAATTAGTGTTGATTTTCAAAACATCAAGATCATGACCGTTTTTCAAATCAATTGATTTGAAAAATTTAGTTTCATCATTCAATTCAAAATCAGAAGTTGTTAAACTTTCACGAGAGTTAGATTTTAATTTTTTATCATCATCTAACTTTGTCAATTCATCATTATACTTATAATGTGCTAATTTGAAAATCAATTGAGAAATCGCTATTATGAGCAAAACAATTGAGAATAGTTCCAGGTAATAAAGTATATCAGTTTTATTAACAATTATATTTCTGAAACCAATATGAATAATTGAATTTGGATCATTGATCAAGTTATACGGAATTAGAATTACCCAATTTGTAATGATTACTAGAAAATGAAGTAATTGGAATAACGGGAATAGTATAAACCAGAAAGTGATTGAGCTAGAAGGTCGAACTTTGAGTAAATATTGACCTAATCTATATCTAATGGAAGACCTGTCAGGTCTTGAATTTATTGGACTGGACAATTTTAGTAATAGTGATGAGAAAAAGTTCACTTCATGAGCAATTGGCAAAGATTCATCTGATTCATTTGTTTGTTGATCTAACAAATCTTTTAGTTCATAACGATTTAAATCAACAGTTATAATACCCACAAGATAAGTCATTTGTAGAAAATGATCGATAAATAAGGCGAAAATAACTGCTTCCACAAATCTAAATAATCTCATAGATATATATTGCATGAAATTACCGTCAAAATAAACTTGGAAAAGGATAGTGCCAATGAAATTAATTGACATAATTCCAACTAAATTAAAGCATAAAACTTTCGAAATATTTGGGATGTAAAATTTGTATAAATCAATACCTATAATTCTGAAAACACAATCAAATATCTGTAATATTTTAGTGGAGTTCTTCGTACTAGTATTAATACCAACATAAAATTTGAACAATCTTTTATGGATATCATTATTTGATTCAAAAGAGTTATCACCTGCTATATCATTAATTATTCTGGTTAAAGTTCTTGAACTTAAAACCATAATACTAAAAATAAAGCCAGCTTTAGTGAAAAAAGTTGAAGGATCAAATATTAGTCTCCAAGATTTATAATTATGGATATAGCTAATCAAGTTGATTGAAGCAGTTGCACTTATGATAATTTCTAGTAACCAACCAAATACTAGACCAAAATTCGATCTTATTTTATGTTGGTTTGATATTGATAAAAATATGTAGCCAATAAAGACAATTATAGCAGAAATTTGTAAACCATTAACAAATTTCATAAATATTTTTGCTGAAGTATGTAAATTATTTTGGATGAGATAATATTGAACAAAATCTTTTACACTCAATGATGAAGAGGTGGATGATAAATCAACGAATTTAATGAAATCCAAGGATAATGAAGGGATGTAATGATGTAAATCAATATTTGAATCATGAATGATATAGAGATTTAATAATTGACACTTTTCGATAAAGTGATTATACTTAAATATGTTATCGAAAAACAAGGAAATGAACTGACTATTTTGATTAAAATTTAAATATTTTAAAAAATATCTTTCAATTTTTGATTTTTGAAAATCATTTAGAGTAATGTTGGATAATAAATTAAAGTTAATATTGGCTAACGAAATTGGGGAGATTATTATGGGATTACTCGGTATTGAATTCGATAAATTATGAGTTAAATAATTTGTTTTATTCAAAAAATCAAATCCCAAGACATTGAAGTCGTGAAGATCGTTACTTGCTAATACGACTTTAGATAATGATACATTTGATAAATCAGTGACTCCATGATTAATATTTGATAAAGTTGAAGATAGACTATTTTGATACAACTGATTATTATATAGATGATGATCAATTAAAGGATTTATTGAAAAATCACCAAAGTAGTTAGCAAACTCACCATTAATTTTTTTTACAGTAAAATCATAAACCACGTTATACGAAAGGATAAACACCAATAAGGCAGGAACCAGTATTATTGTTTTTGGGTGAGTTAGTAGGAAGGTGATAAATTTAATAATTAATTTGGGATAAGGTCTTGAACTTATATTTTGATAAAAGTCTTTCGAATTTGGCTTAGACTGTGAAAATCTATCCAGAAACGGAATCTTCATATTGGATATCTTTAAAATGGCAAATCGACTAATATGGTTGTTTTGTTTTTCTTTCTTTTTTATGACAAAATGACTGGAAAAAATAATTGGCTTAAGGTACCAATTGGTTTATAAGGATTGAATATGGGAAATGCGATCAGAAACGTAGGTGAAGAGTATCAGACAAAGAAATGAAAGAAAAAAAAAAAATTAAATCAAAAAAACAAAAAAAAAAAAGAATTGATCAAAAACAAAAAAGAAGATAGAATAAAAAGGGGAAAAGACAAAAATAAGCCTGGTAAAGTAGATTGAAAAAAAAAGAAGTGTCTTCAATACCAGTCAAGACAGTAACCAAAAGTTTGGAAGAGCGGTAAATCAAAACCCCAAAGAGAATTGACAAGTAACAAAAAGTAGAAAGAGAAAAAAAAAAGGTAAGACAGACTCTTACAAAATTAGTTTTCGAAAAGCAGCACAAAAAAATTCACACCCGCTTAACTAAACCAAAAGCACACAATGGATAGTCTTGTCTGCTCTTTGTTCGTTTTGATTGTTCCCAATAAATATGTGAGAGCTGAAAAAAAACCAAAATACCAAAAGAACAAAAAGCAAAAAAAAAATAAAAACGAGAAGCACCGAGAGGTACGGCCCAAAAAGTCCAATCAAATCCGAGCCAACAAAGTGTACCAAACACCGTAGACCCGCTACTCAAAGGGATTCAATTTAATACGAAGTCCAATGGTCTATAACCCGAGCAAGCAGCAAAGTACACAAGGGCAGCTTACGTCCAATAAATTGCAAAAACCAAGCAGGTGATAAAAGTATCTAATTGTAGTCAGCGGCTAAATTGTCTTTTAGCGCACTGCAACTGGAATAAACTTGCAAGATCTAGCAGCACCTAAAGACAAAGCTAAAATAAAAGGTAACACGTACTAACAGTGACAACCCACAGTATCCAACACCAATAACCAATGGAACTGGTAGCTTTTTTGGCAAAAAGAAGAAGATTCTAAAGCAAAGAAGAAAGTGATTGATCGAATCGCAAAAAAAAAGCTAACAGAAGCTTAACCAAACAAAGAAAAAAATAAAAAAGTCCAATTCTCAGATTTTGACAGAAAACCAAATTAAATTCACACGTTAATTTTCTTCGGTTAAAAAAAAAAAGACACTCTCAGCAGAACGAAAACGGATTTACGAACGTTTGAATGGCTAAAATGATTTAAAACAGTTATCAAACCCCAGCAGGGGGCTTTATATACTACGTCGATATGCCAGTGATTGGCCGAGACCGAGACCGCATGTGCCGGTGATAAGAAGACACCAGAAAGACCCAGAAGTAGATCATCAGACTATTGCCATACGGGAGAGATTAGGTAACATGATTATTTCGATGAAACGTGATACTACAAGTAAAATTATTAAATAGATATATTAGTAGCATGATGAAAAACAATTACTTATGACCTAAAGTTGCAATGCTCAAACCATTCATTTGCACCAAAAGATCATCAATTTTCCCATCTAGTAAACCATTGGCGTATTCGTCTCTTGAACTTTGCTCTAAAAATTGTTGGACTTGTGCTAATCTTGAATAACCTTCGGTACAAAATTTCATTTGAATTTTAACTAAAGCCTCAAATGATGGATCATAATATGGTACTCTTAATTTAATTAATTCTGGTAATTCGGCTTTTAATTGTTCATTTAAATCTTCAAAAATGTCTTTGGCAACCGCTAATTCTTTTTCGGCCCTAGGTAATTTACCGGCATCTTTTGCTGGTTTATCAATTAACTTACGTACTTTAGCTTTACACAGATCATAATCGATTTTTTTATGACTTCTCTTTTTGATAGCATCATCAATTTCGTTAAAATATCCACTAAATTTAGTAACGGGATCTAATATGGTTTCTCTGAATGGTCCGTCTATTTGTTTAACCGTCTCTTCATCAAAGTCCCGGACTGCTTGTAAATAGTATCCCCCGACGTCCGAATATACACTGGCTCCTTGTTTGGCCTCTTCATACAAATTGGATACAATCTCCGCAATGGTAACTTGGGATGCAGTAACTGCTCTCACGGAATCCAAATATCCCTTGGTGGCAGTTTGGATACTAAGTCCGTTGGTCTTTAATGTTTTATATCTTCTTTCTTCAACATCAAAATCTTTATCAATAGTCTTATCAACTTCCTTAACGGCTACCGAGGCTCCGGCCCTACTGACTGCTTTTTTAAACCCTTCCCAGGACATTTTAAAGACGTAGCTATTACCAGATTGTCAATTGGTGTTCTTTGTAATGAACTCTATGGATTGAAATACCAAATGGTCAATGTGAAATTATCTCTATATTTTTTTTTTTAGGTGACCCTTTCTTTTATTTTTTTTTTTAGTTTTTGGTGGTCGAATTGTAGTCGTGTGTCAGTGCTCAGAAACCTCCACCGTATTTATTCGATTAAACAATATCAAATCCTCTCATTGAACAGCTCATTGATTATACATCTTATACGGCTGATTAGTCCTACTGTTTTACAATGTCCAATATCGAGAAGGACAATACCATTGATGCCAATTCAGCCCCAAGCATAAAAGTCACCAAGGATAATGGTGAAACCAAAGAACAGCTCTCCAATGAAGAGCACTCCAATGGTGATAAGGCTCCTGAAGGAGCACAAGTTATTGCAACCGAAGAAGTACAAGTAAATGCCTCCGGGGAAGTACAAGGAAACGGAGACACTTCAGATGATAAAGATCCGGATCAATCAGATAAAATCAACCAAATTCTCGATTTGAAATTTAAAATTAACTTGCTAATTAATAACATCAGAGATACCTCCAAGTTATGTGATAAATACAATAATGAAAACTCATACTTGAAGGAGTATATCGGAACGTTGATGAATAGCAATGATATCAAAAAATAGTCTGTGAAGTCGATTCGGACTATTTTTGTCTTTTTGATTTTGTGGATATCTCCACAAATTTTACTACTTTGATCAAATTTATCTTCATCCACTTTGAACCTTCCTCAATACACCAGCATGACTGACGAAAACAATTACATAGTCCCTGGCAATTTTGTTGGTCAGTTGCCGACTTTGAATACCATTCCATTAAAAGTGCAAAAATCCTACCACCATATCACCCCTTTGAAGCAATTGGATCCTCACAACCATTCAAATGTTCCTTCCTTTTTGAAATATGATCAATTTTTGATTGCAGATTCAATCAAGAAACCTTTAAGTGACGCGCCAAATGATGATTCGAGACTCACTGATTCTCCTATAAATAAAGAGTTGAGTTTTGCTAAGAATCATCTTAATGAAATAAGTGAAAATCAAGACGCTTTTGGTAGCTATGAAAGTGAAGACGATAACGAGGTATTCTATGAAAGTTCTCCTGTTCTACCTAATGATCAGCTTCATCCCGTTTCTTCAGATAGCGAGTATTACCCAACTTTATTATCAGAGACACTAAAACCTACCGTCAAAGTTTATATTGACCCTCACATGACTAAGCCTTTACCTCAATCAATTGACTTGAAATTTGATATTCATGATTCAGAGTTGCTTCTTGACCCCTTGGTTGCATACGCTCCTTTCAGTGACCTCAATGAAGAAAGTGATGAAATGAAATTATTAAATGTTTTACAATTGGAAATAGAAAACTTTGAGGAAGAACCTAAAGCTTTTAGTTGGTTGGATTGCATTAATTTAAGTTATTATAACTTACGCTGTATGATTTTCGGAATGTCAGATGATGAATATTTCGAAAAATATCCATGGGCAAAGTTCTTCCACGAGGAAGAATCAGAAGAAGGAGAAGAGGAGGAGAAAGAAGAGGGAGATGAATACTACAATGATAGTGAACAAGATTAAAATAGATTAACTATATAGAGAGTTCCAATCATTTGGGAATGCAGTTAGATTAATACCTTTATCTTTGATTTCTAAGTCGTTCATAACATCTCGTGTAATTTCATGATTTTTAACTATTTTTTGACTTTGTCTCAATAAAGATGTCGAGCAATACATTGAACACCCAGTCCATGAGCCTAATGTGATTTTGCCCTTGGCTGGTATATCAAGTGCCCTTAGTTCTTCTAAAAATCTTGTCTTAAACCCAGGAATCTTACTAAGACCACCACTGAATACTGTGTTTTTAATCAATTGTAATCTTATATCCAATGGAACCCTATTGATACATTCTTTAATAATAGAAGGTAAATGCCCTTCGCCTGCTTGTAAGTCATGTCCCTTGCTGAAAAAAACAGCCTCAATAACTTCATGTCTTATCCTACTGGGTATATGGATACCGGGGATTATTTCAAACTTTCTCTCATCCAAGTTATCGTCATCTATATCTTTAACGTAAACGGCATTTCCAATAAACAGTTCGACTATATCGAACAAGTTTTCTTTCGAAAGTAGCTCTTTATTAAGAGTCCCATCGTTTAACTCAATCAATTTTTCAATGATCTTGTAATGTAAAGTGTTCCCATTAAATTTTTGAAATGATTCATGATTGAATTCATGTAATATTCTCAAATCATAAATATAATTTATTGTGCACTTCTTCCAGCTTATATCAATGTTCAAACCATCTCGTATGTTGGCTCCGACCATTGTCATTATGGATTCAGGTAGGAAAATTATCGACTTCACTTTCAACTCGAATAATAAAAATTTCGATAATATATAATTTATTAAAACCGCTTGGGAATTATCAATTAATATCAATTTGATCTTTTTAGGCTGCACTAGTAGTTTTTCATTAATAAGAAGTTTAAGGTTTTGAAATAAATGATTGTTATCTTGACGTAGTTCTGTTTGAAAATCTATCCATCTCGCTTCTTGTAGATCATTTTGATATATTTGGCATAACTTTCCAAAAACTGGATGATCCTTCAAGCTCAGTAAAAGCTTGTATGATAAGTCTTCTGTTAACGACTTGTTACTCACATCTAGATACGGTGGAGTATTAATTAGTGTAGACTCATCATTAGAGCAATTTGAACTGGACTTCACTATTGATGGCTTCGCTATAGGTAGAGTCATGGCAGGTTGTGAATCACCCACGAAACCTGATCTGGTAAACCTTGAACCAAGATCAAATATCAATGGATAGTATTCAATTGACATATTAAGCTTATCAGTAATAATAACTAATCATTCATAGTATTTTCATTTTCAATACATCGAGTATGAAAAAAAAAAAATAGCTTACGCGTAGATTAAATGATCTTAAAAATAAATATATAATGCACATTATTTCTCGATATAAACGTAGGTATATACACACAAATCGATAAACTAAAGTAGATCGAAATCTTCATCATCCATATCCATGAAGTCATCATTATCATTACCGTTCTCGCCATTTTGGTGTTCATTAATCTTGACCTCGCCTTCAATGGCTTGAGGTCCATTGTATTGATGGTTCTTTTGATAATCTTCAAGTTGCTCAAGATTCCAAACTGATACCCCTTCTTGATCCTTTGGATTGCTTGGTTGAGCCAAACTTCTCAAAAATTTTCTGGCTGTTGCTAGGGCCATATCCGTAGATAAGTTAGTATCGGAATCATTTAATGCCTGTGCAATCCATTTGGGTAATTGATTTTTCTTCTTAGAAAACCGACGATCGGCCAAAACCATAATACCATAATCATCTTTACCTCTTAAGACTCGACCTAAACATTGAGCGGCGTGTCGCATGGCATCGAAAGACAAGAAATCATTTTCTCTAATTTGAAAGTGATCTCTCATGAATTCTAAACGTGCTTTCAAGATTCTTGACTCCGTATATTGGAATGGAATACCAATCATAAGTACTGTTCTTCCGTAATGATGATCAAAATCAATCCCTTCAGAGACTTTACCACGAGCGACAGATAGTAATACCGCACCCCTACCATTCGAGCAAGCTTTTCTATAAGTTTCTAAGGCTAAGGAGGTTTCTTGAGCATCCGGAGTTTCAACTAGAATAAGCTTGTACTTCCAAACTTCATCTAACACACCCATACTCTGCCACATTGAGATAATGGACTCCATATAAAGATATGATGGGAAGAATACCACCATACCATCTGGAGTCGCCTTAGAAAACTCAACCAAAAGAGAACCGTAATTTCTAACAACTGAAGGATCATTACGAATTTCAAACCTTGAGGATATAGAAACTTGATCTGATCCTTTTGTAACAATCATGGGTAAAAATGATCGTCTTGCTAATGTCATGGAATAAGATTCTTGAATAACAGTTTCAAAATCCAACATTTTTGGGTACATGTCCAAAGGTGAGATCGTACCAGAAGTGATAATAACAGATGAGAATCTGTCAAAAACTGGCTTGATTGCAATGGATGCATCTAAACAAGTAAAGTATAAAATTGGATTTGGAACGGTAGAACCTTCAGCCTCGAATGGTTCTAAAATCAATTGAAATCCTGTATCATAAGTTGAAACCAATGTGGCAAACGTGGCAATATCCTTCAAAGCATTGAAATCTTCAATTTCAGTTAGCTCCAAAGTTCTCACTAATAAAGACAACCTTTCTGAGCAGAATCTTAAGGGCTTGCGGTCAATAAATGTTAACTCTTTCAAATGTTTCAAAAAACTACTTGGTGTTTCACTAATGACATGTAGCACTTTCATTCTTGTCTTTAAATATTCAATAAATCGCCTTAGGAAAGAAATGAAATGTTCAGCCTTACGAATATTACCTGGAATAGCTTCATCCAACAAATCTTTTGGTAATGTTGGGTTAGCCATAAATAACTCTTCTTCTCTTGCTATTTCAGCTTGTCTCAAACCTTCTACCAATTTTTCGTATTCATCTTGTAACTTTGCACTATCCTGTGACTTCATTTGATCCACTGCATCGCTTAATTTGTTAGCACCTCTTGTGGCTTTTTTCAAAGTATCATCAGTTAAGTCTAGTGATAAAGATTCAATACAAACGTTATCAATATTGTGAGCTTCATCAAAAATAACAATGCTGTCCTTTGACAACTCTTTAGAAACACGATCAGCAATTTTAGGATCTAATAAATAATGATATGAATAAATAATAATATTACAAAATGGAATCATTCTTCTTACCGTGAAATATGGACAGGTACCTTCATACTTACAATATTTCATTAATGCATCAAAGGAGTAGACACCAGCAGGTATTAGATTATGTTGTTCGTAGTCATAAAGCTTTTCATGATATGAACATAATTGGTTAGTTTCTGGATTGTTTGATTGAGTATCTTGGTCTATTGCCCCATCCTCTATTTTTTTCTTCAACTGACCGTTTGTAACTCTTCTACATTTTTCATCAACAACATTACCCTTTCTTTCCTTTGAGATTGTTGGATGTAAGCACAAGTTTTTTCTACTGGTCAATCCCAACCCTCTGAAATCTTCAACAAAGCCGAGCTCATTTGCTCTAAACTCCATCAATTTATGCAATTCAATTAAAGCTTTTTCAATTTCTGACATAGTACGAGAACAGTAAACAATTTTTCTATGTTCTGGATAATGCATTTGGTATGCAACAGTTAATGATAACAAGGAAATGGTCTTACCAGTACCTGAAGGCATTTCTAGTATACAATTCCCACCTACATCTAGGGTCTTTTTGATATCACACATATATGCATATTGTTCAGGATATATCCTAGGATATGGGAATAGCACCGGCAAATCATCAATGTAAAACTTCATATTTGCAAGATCAGAATAAATAAGTCACTGTTTCGCTTATAAGCTCGACAGTACGTAATGCAAGAGTAAAATTATTACGACAAGCCAAATAAAGGATGCCGTTGTGCAATGTATGGGGAGAAAGGTCGAAGAAGTAGTCCAGCAGCCAAAGATAATTATCTTTAGAGCTTATATAAAACTTGATGGTTTTTCTTGAAAAAGGCTCTAATAAATGGAATACTTTTGCTTTTTCTGCCTGACTTTTTGTCAGCTTCAAATAAACACCCATACACCCACACTTAATAAGTTCTAACTACAGGTAATTGAAAGTAGATGAATCATAGTATTTACACATATCTGAACTATTTAAGCAGGTTGAAGGAATTGATTCTATTTCTGAAATTTGTCTTTTATTAAGCTTTCTAATTTAGGAAATATTATATCAGAAGTATTACCACTGACAGTATGAAGAACACCTTTTTTGGAGTAGAAATCTTTCAAAGGTCCCAAAAGTTTGTTGTACAGATCTAATCTTCTTTGGAAGACTGCTGCTGTGTCATCGTCTCTTTTACTCAATGGTTCACCTGTAACATCATCTTTGAAAGGGGCTTTAGGAGGATTATAATCTAAACTATAGACTCTACCACTGGGTATATGAACCCATCTTGCTTCAATTCTATCCAAGATAACTTTTTGATCAACATCTAACTCAACCACCAAATTAATATTATTTTGCGTTTCCGATAACCAATTATCCAACTCCACGGCTTGATTTGCAGTTCGAGGGAAACCATCTAATAACCAGCTGGTTTCTGAGTTTAACCAATTGTGCTGCTTGAAGTGGCTCGAGATCAACCCAACCATAACATCATCAGGAACTAATTTACCTTCTTTTATATACTTTGAGGCAGTTTTGCTTATTTTAGTACCTTGACTGATTTGGGATCGTAAGACGTCTCCCGAGGACAAAGAATGAATATGGGGGAACAGCTTTAATAATTTTGAAGTTTGAGTGCCTTTGCCCGATCCAGGAGCCCCGAGTAATAATAATCTCAATGGCCGTAACATTGACATATCGATAGTTTAGATGTTGAAAGTTAATGGGAAAGTTTATCAAGTGAAAATTCAATGATTTTGAAAAGTTGTGAAGTCCGACCGACTAATTTTCCTCGCTCTCCATTTTCCCGGTGAAAAATTAAACTTTTTGTTAGACCTTTAAATGAATAAACCACTACAGTATCTTAAGTCCATAAAGTACAAATAAAAGAAGGTACAGATAAAAGAAGGTACAGATAAAAGAAGGTACAGATAAAAGAAATAAAATATTTATAAATGATATATAACTATTAATACATTAATGGAATTGACTTATTTTTTTTATTATGCATTGAAAACCTTTTCAAAGTTAATCATCATCTTCATCACTATCAATGATTCTTCTTCTTTTCCTTTGAGTAGCACCTTCATCATCAGAGGGGGAAGAAGACTTCTTTTTATATTTGGCTTCACCGTCATCTTTTAATTTTTTCAATCTTTCGGCACCTTTATCAAATTCATCTTCTTCATCATCAAAATCTTCACCATCTTCTTCTTCTTCAACTTCATCATCATCATTTGCTACAAAATCATCTTCATCATCGTAATCTTCATTTGCATAAGTTCTTTCAAATCTTTCATAAGCTGATTCATAATTGTTTCTTCCACCAGGAGCAGGACTGGAAGATTTACCCAATTTTTCTTCTTGCAATCTTCTTCTTTGTTCAATTTGTCTTTTCAATTTCATAGTTTTTCTTTCGTTTTCATCAGCCAACCTTTGTTTCAATTCTGGATCTTTTTCAGTTATAGTATTTAAAATAGTATCCTTCTTTTGGGTGTATTTTAAAGCTTCAGTTAATTTACGGTGGGTTGAAGTGAAAGTTGAGGATGGTAATAAATTAGCAGATTTATTTAATATGGAATCATTTTGTAAGATTTCGTAAGTATCATGGGTTTTAACTAAAAAGTTATCAAATAAAGGTAAAGTTTTAAAATCAAATAATTCATTACCAACTTTTAATGAAATTGAACCATCATCCCATTCAACAAAATGTGCATTTGATTGTTTAATAATTTCATCATCCCCACTATTGGAATATCTCCATCTTATACTATTTTCATTTAATAGTTTTTCAGCAACTAAATCATTTTTCATTTGTTTTTCACTCATTGTACTTTTATTTCTATTAATTGCATTTTGATGAACTTGTTCTTTAAATTCATTTGGATCAAATGGATGGGCTTCAATATTGAGAAAAACAGGAACTTTAATAATATAAGTGTCCTCCTCGGCCTTGCTAGTGACAGCATGACGTGGTAAAGATATATCAATCGTCTTTAATTCAGTTTCTTCATCTTCATCTTGAGAATTTTCAGACTCGTCTTCATTCGATTGTCTATTATCTTGTTGGTCATTTTGCTCCTCATCATCACCGAACAAGTCATCCACCTCTTCCTCTAAATCTTCCTTATTTTCATTATCACTTTTAATTCTTTCGTCATCTGACATTGTGGTTTATTGGGGAAGTCAAAGCTGGTGTTTTTCACTTATTCTATTTTTTTTTTTTTTATCGACTTTTGTTGACACTCGCACACGTATAGCCCGTGCACCAACAAATTTCTACTTCACAAAAGAATTTACGAGTTTAACTTCAAAAAATTTCTATAATTAAAGTAATATGACAATATAAAACAGAAGGAAATGTAGTAAAAATAGAATGAGATTAAACGAAAAGTTAAATCAAAAGCTTATATAAACACAATATTAGAGAAAAGAAAAGAATACAAAGAGATGTATATGTAGCAAAGAAGAAGAGTAATAATAATAAATAAATACAAAAAAAAAACGTTGGTAAAATAAATAAATAGAATCACTTCATTTTAGGTACTGAAGAAGATGATGGAGTGGATACAATTATGGCCACATTTGAATTAGGAGGGTTACTTAATGAATCACTTTCGGCATCATTTTTCTCTTCTTGATTGATTAATTTATTTAAAATACCAGGGTTATCGTGATTGAAATTAAAATTATCTTCATGGTCATGGTCATGACCAAAATTGAACTCTGATCCCGAATCAATATCTGTTTGAGGGTAGTGATTATTGTTGTTGTTATTATTATGATCAATATTGAGGCTATGGAAGTTAACATCATCTAAATCTGAATTAGTAGTATCATCAACATTTGAATCTTCATTATCGGTAACATCGGTGATGTCAAATTCATTATCTGAAGTATCAACCAATTTTTTAGAAGGGGAAGATTGATAACCAATTAAATCATCATTATTATTAGTAGAAGATAATGATTTACTATGTTTACGTTTGAAAACCGGTTGAGGAGGCTTCAAATCATTTGATTGATCATCGTTTTCAGTATTGGGAGAAGATGATTTTGATTTTTTATCATTTATATTTGAATTATCACTATTATTATTATTGGCAATATCATCATCAGAGTTTTGATTTGGTAATAATTTATAAGCATATTGAATTAAAAATTCAACTACTGATTGAGATAAAGCGTATTCAACAGGATCCATATCATGGTTTGGATGGGATAAAATAGAAGGTTGAAAAATTGCTGCTAAATTTCTAGAACTCATTAAATTTTCAGATGAATGATTTTGAACCATTGCTAATAAATCAAGAATATAAAATAATAATTGCTTAGATAGCATTGGTAATTCATCAACCATTGATTTGTATTCATTAATTGCTTCATGAACGTTACGAGTCAATTTTTTATAATTTTTTGATTTTTTCTTTTTAATTTCATGTTTTGCATCATCATTATTATTTAAATCATCTTGTTCAATATCAGCTTCATTATCCGATTTTAAATTTGATAAATCTGAATTTGAATGATTAATTTTTAAATTATTAACTGAGGAATTTGTACTATTAAGACGACCAATATTTGCTTCGGTTAAAGGTTCAGAATCTAATAAATTTGAATTTGAATTATTAATTGGAGTATTTGATTTGACTGAAGAAGGTAATTTTGGTTCAGTTTCACTTGAATCAGTTGGTTGTTTTTGTGATTTTAAAGGTTTATTTGGATATTCGGCTTTATATTTCATATAATTAATAATTCTTGGACGTTTTCTTAAAGGATCTCTAAATTCTTCATAAAGTTCTAAAGGAATTAAAGGTTCTGGTAAAGCATTTAAATATCTTCTTAAAATGGAAGCAGCATCATGAACAGTATAACCATCCCAATTTAATTTTTTACCGAAATCTGGAGGAGTATTAAAAATTAATTGTAAATCTTTTAAACGTTTTGACAGACCACCAACTCTAAATATACCTTCGATATTTAAACCATTTTTTTTCAAATAAACACCACATTTAGCAACTACAATTGGAATTTTACCATATTGTAAAACTTGATCATTTGAAGAGTCTTCATTAGTAAGAATTGATATTTTAGCAGCAGCTTGATTGATTGCATCTTCTAAACTTACTCCGAAATATTTACTATTTTCATCAACTAAAGGATTATGTTGTAAGAAAGAATCTCGATGTTGTCTTATACTGGAAGATTTTTCTGATTGATTTAAGGAATTTGAACGAACACGATTAACATTATTGGTTGATCTTGATTTATGATGAAGTAAAGGTCGTAAAAATTCTTGATGAGGTGAGTTTGAGCTGAATATATTTGACTGTTGTTGTTGTTGCTGCTGTTGTTGTTGTTGTTGTTGTTGTTGCTGTTGTTGATGTTCATTTTGATGTTGCTGAGGGAACGGTATTGGTTGTAGTTGATTATTTGAATTAGATGAAAGTAATGATTTGGAAGGAGATTTTGAATCAGAGATTAATAGGTCATTATCAGAAGTAATCTCATTAACACTTTCATTTGACATTAAACTTCCACGTTTTAGATTCTTCATCCAGCCAAATATTGAATTTCGATTATTTGGAGACAGGGAATGACTCATGATTCAAAACTGGTATGATTTCCTTTTCGGTATCCCGTTCTTTCGCTTTCTTCAATAATATAAGATCTAATATATAAGGAATATAAATAGACAAGGCTTAATAAGTATCTAATGGGAAGGGTGATGATACTCAAATAAAATGCAGGGGCAATCCTTCGCTTTCTTTCCTTCTCTATGATGATATTTGAATGACGTTGTTTCCACTAAGCTTGTTGATGAAAGTAAGCGAATGTAACTGGGCTAATTGATTATTTGCTTGTTGGTTGTTAATTGTAGTTGTCAATCGGCGGTTGTGACTGTAACTGGTAAAATTTGTGTTTGGGTGTTTTTCTGTTGTTGATGAAGACCGGGGGGTGGGCTCCAAAAAGGGTCGTGCGCGGGGGTCGGGTCTTTTTTTTTTGCTCTTATGGAGTTGTTTACAAAAATAGAACAGGGTCAAGACTATCGATTTTATAAGTACATCAATTGATGAGGATATCCAGCCGTCAAATATTACTGATGGTCGATTGGCGATAGTGACTTGGAGATGACTGACGGTGTTGGGTCCATTTATACTTCTAGAACATGCAATTTCATGTTGACTCGTAAATTGCGGTACTAAACAAACTAAAGTATATTAAGCAAACTATCTAAATTTAAATAAGAGTATCAACGTTTAAGTATCAGCTAAGCATTAAACAACTGACTTAGATGATTTATTAATTTAATTGAACGTAATTACCCGGGAAAACCCCAGTTTGACCATTGTACTTACCGGTCCACCAACCATTGGCGTCACTGGTGCGATCAATGATTTCAATTACTGAGCCCGCAGTAAACGTTAAATCACCTTGGGCTTGGGCAGTGTAGTCGTATAATGCAGTACACGTTTGGCTAGCACCGTAGGATGGGATTGCCGGTGCACTCAAAGGAGAAGAGTACCCAGTTACTGGGCTAGTTACCGTTGAGGCAGAAGCAGACTGGGTACCGTATTGAGGAGGTTGATAAGTGGCCTTTTGATCTGGTTGGTAAGTGGCCTTTTGATCTGGTTGGTATCCAGAGTATTGGCCAGAAGTGTAAGCTGGTAATTGCTCACCAGTGCCAGTGGTGCTGGCACTGTTGGTGGTACCGGTATTATGGTTAGCCATTAATTGTTGTCTTCTTTTAGTAGCTTCCAATTTATTTTTAGCGTGGCCAACTTTGAAGTGAGTAACCCCAATTGCATCGGTTTGTTCTTCGACGTTACCCTTTTTAAAATGATAAGCTTCCACGATATCACTTTGTAAATCAAAATAAGGAATTTTTAATTCTTCCATTCTTTGATATAAGGTATAGAAAATGTTTAATTGCATATAATAGAAACTCACAAATAATGGCTTGATAAAATCACTTTGCATTTGAAATAATATTGGTAATTCATTTTTCAATAATTCATTATAATAATCATATTCTTGTTGTGCAACTTGTACTTCTGCTTCTGCACTATACATTTTTTCTTCATCTTTAGGGGTTCTTTCCTTTTTCTCTTCATATTTTTTAAATGTTCTATTACGTCTATCTAAATCAACTTGTTTATGATCTCTTTTAGTAGCCATTTTACGAATCGATTGAATCACTTTTAATAATTCTTGTGCTGGCTGCACAATTCTTTTTTCAATCAATTCTAAATCCGGTTTCAATGTTTCCTTTAATTCATTGACTACTTCTCTATATTGTTCTGAGGCTTGAATCCCCTCCGGATTATCTTCGGGAATTGTAGAACTTGGATCACTTAATCGACCACTAATTGGCTTATAAATCTCTTCAATGGCTTTACTGAAATCAATTTGATAATCCAACATCCCATTCACTGACTTAAAATAACGCTGGGATTCACTACTCAACTTCTTGGTTTCACTCTCCATCTCTTTAAATCTCCTTTCTGCATCTTGATAAACGGCATCACTAGTGACTTCTCCCATATTCATCTTTTGACGAAAATTCTGGGGGGCCCTCACTATTGACTTCTTAAACCCTTTGAATGACATCTTGACTTATTTGATTAATTGACTTCCTATCTTCTTTTCTCCGTGCAATTATGGATACGTTTTGATAATTTACGATTTTACGGTTTTTCGCTCATAGTTTTTTTTTTTTTTTTTTTTTTGTTCTTCCACCGGTGCTAATTTCATGACCCTAAAATTCCGTACTCAGGGTTTTCCTCTACATACAATATTGTAACTATATGCCCACCACACAATTGACTATGCTAGCTTTCTCGTACTAGGAGCCATTTTCGAATACCGTCTTATCTACTATGGTCTTTCGAATTCTGGTCGTGTGAATACCCCGAATTGAAGCAAACAGAAAGACCCATTCCCCCTTCCCCCTTTTTACTGGTGTATGGGTGTATACATCCATATATATATGAGTAAATGGTTGCAACCACAAACTAATACGTTAGATCTGACAATGCCGGTAAACTATAACAACGATCTTAACCCCAGGGCTAAGTTGAGCAAGGCTTCCCTGAGAAGCAGAGCGACCTTCAGGCGCAGAGCCGTGCAACAGGCGACGGGTGTTTTGGGTGCAATTTTCAAGTATCTTCTCCTTCCTTGGTTATTTTCACAAGTAGGCATTGTTTGGTGCTACCGGATAATGCTATTTATTGGTCTTTCGTTGCTTAGGCTTGTCAAGAGAGTGGTTAAATCTCCTCGCATGTTAGCCAAAATATTCCATTTGTATAGCTCACCCCCAGTATCACCTTCTGATGATCATGTCGAGTACCAAATCTTGTTACAGCATAAGAAGAATCAAAGATTGACTTTGATGCAAAGGCTCCATTTGTTTTACTATAAATGTATGGCAAGAGTGAAGCTCTTCACGCATTTTGCCGACGAATGGCATGATTTTAATGAGTTGAATAGAGAAAATTTACAAAAATTAGGTTATTTATCATTAAATGCAGAATACATCTTTGATCGGTATCTTCTACATAGCCCAGTGTGTGTTATCAATAAGCTTCCAGGTTTAACTACAGAGGCAAAACCTAGTTATACATTCGGGGGAATTCAATTGACCAAAAAAGATGGGTTTCAGGATTATTTAAGATTGAAGCAAGAATTGGCCTACCGTCTGAACCCAAATGAATTACTCAATTTGGGGAAGTCAGAATCACCACCTCAGCTATTCTCACCAGTGGTACAAGAAGCTCCTCGAATCAACTCGAATTTTGTGGAATTGCATGTTCAAAACGGTAATAGAACACATAAACTTAGATTGAAGGTTACTCCCAAGCCTTCAAAGTTTATCCGGTCAATTGGGGTTAATGAAACCAATTATATTACCTTAGTATCGAATGAAATTAGGTCAATATTACCTCAGCCTAACTATGACGACGGCAGTTTAGCACCCATAGTACTCAGGTTGGCATGGCATTGTTGTGCAACTTATGATGTACAAACCAAAACTGGTGGTTCAAATGGCGCAACCATGAGATTTATACCAGAAATTACCGACGAAGGTAACACTGGATTGGAAATTGCAAGAAATGCTCTCGAACCAATTAAACAAAATTACCCCCGTATTAGTTATTCG
Source organism: Hyphopichia burtonii NRRL Y-1933 (assembly GCF_001661395.1). Lineage (NCBI taxonomy): Eukaryota > Fungi > Ascomycota > Pichiomycetes > Serinales > Debaryomycetaceae > Hyphopichia > Hyphopichia burtonii. Next base: position 1,785,832 of record NW_017963730.1, read on the forward strand.
GATTTATGGACTTTGGCTGGCAAAATTGCCCTTGAATCAATGGGGTGTCCTACCATACCTTGGAAGTGTGGTAGAGTCGATTGTCTAACCAGTGATAAAGTACCTCCAAATGGTCGATTACCATTTGGTGATAAAGCAGCTTCCCATATTAGATCAACTTTTGGAAGAATGGGATTCAACGATCAGGAAATGGTGCTTCTCTTAGGGGCTCATGGCTTGGGTCGCTGCCATAAAAAATTTAGTGGGTGGGACGGTAAATGGACCCAAGATCCGATAAAATTCGATAATCAGTTTTATAAAGTCCTTTTAGAAGAAGATTGGCAGCTTGGAGTTGTTCCTGAAACTGGTAGGTCCCAATACTATAATGGGGATAAATCTCTAATGATGCTAAACACCGATTTGGAGTTAATTAGAGATGAACAATTTGCAAAGTGGGTTAGAGTATACGCTTATAACCAATCACTATTCTTTAAGGATTTCTGTATTGTCTTCGGCAAACTATTGGAATTGGGTATTGAAAGAGATTCCGGGGAAAATGTCCTTTTGCCAACATAACTTTATGTATAGGTAAATCTATAAGAATCTATATAATATGTCTTAGATCTAGCACACCTGGTATACTTCAGTATACTCTTATAAGCTCCAATTACCCTAATAAGCTCCAATACCGCTAATAAGGTCCAAAGACCCTAATATACTCCATAAACTATAGTCCAGTCTAGCAGTTGGTAATTTGCAGTAATGGAGAAGTCGGTACCGGAGACCGCACTTTTCTTTTTGGTAGTAAAAATTTTCTTTATGACGCCATTTTCAAACTGCGGAAGTATATAACCATTATCAAATCCATCATTTTCTTCCCTAGAACTACACCAGAGAAATAACACTAGAAGAACAAATGAGTGATACATTGCGTATGGAAGACTTTGATGTGTTTCCTACATCGGGGTTTTTACCAAATAAGTTCCCGTTAGTTAGGTTACCTCAGGATTATTATAAGCCATGGGAAGAATTGGTGAATAACCTACCATCCTTAATATTGACTAAAAGAATAAGAAGATTGGTTGATCAGATGCCAGAATTAGAGACCGGGTTGCTTGAAGATGATGCTCAGTATAGAAGAGCCTACCAGGTATTAACATTTTTAGCTCATGCTTATATATGGGGAGTTAGTGAACCCACTGACAAATTACCTAAGCAAATAGCAAACCCGCTATTGAAAGTTTCAGAATATCTTAGATTACCTCCTTTGGCCACTTACTCTGGATTATGTCTTTGGAATTTCAAAGAAATCTTACCTTCGGAGACTTGTGACAATGAGGGTAAATTTGATCTTGATAATTTGACTACAATAAATACTTTCACTGGTTCTATTGATGAAAGTTGGTTTTACTTGGTGAGTGTTTATTTTGAATATAAAGGATCGTTTGCCATCAAACTTGGTATGGAAGTTTTAAAAAACATTGAGCAAGATAATATTGAACTTTTAGTATCCAATTTACAAAAATTAGCTGAATGTATTGATAATTTAGGTTCAGTCTTGATGAAAATGGAAGAAATGTGTGACCCCCACGTTTTTTATTTTAGAATCAGACCTTATCTTGCTGGTTGGAAAGGTATGGCTGATGTTGGTTTGGATAAAAATGGTATATATTATGGTGATGAATCAACTCCAAGAAGTTATGCTGGTGGTTCCAATGCACAATCTTCTTTAATTCAATTTTTAGATATCTTATTAAATGTTAAACATTTTTCAACCGGTGAAAGACCTGCTCCTCATGAACAGCAGAATTTGAATAAACCTACTGAAAATAGTTTTATGAATGAAATGAAACTTTATATGCCTGGTAAACATCAAGACTTTCTCGCCAAATTGGAAAAAATTTCCAATGTTCGTGATTACGTTTTAAAAAATCAAGTTGAAAACCCTGACTTGATTTTAAGTTATGATGCTTGTTTAGCAATGTTGAAAGCTTTTAGAGATAAACATATTCAAATCGTTACTCGTTATGTTGTTCTTCAAGCTAAAAAGTCAAGTAAATTGGGTTCGTCTTCTACATTAAGATCTGGTTTGGCTAAATCTAAAAAGAAAGGGGTCGAAGAAAAAGGTACTGGTGGTACTTCTTTATTACCTTTCTTAAAACAATGTAGAGATGAAACTGGTGATCCTGCTGCTGGTAACTGGGGTAAAAGAATCCTTAGTGATGGGGTCATGAGATTGAAGTACTCTAGACCAAACGCCGTCAATGAAGATTAACCACTCAATTAAGTTTATGAGTAATGATTTCTTGAATTCAATTCTTTCTTTCTTCCTTTAGTTACTACCATTTTATTGCATAGATCTGACTTTTTTTTTAAGCTTTTTTTTTTCCTTTTTGATTTTTCCCTGTTCATAGATTTTTATACTATAATGACTTCAATGGTAAATATAAGCTGTACCTCAATCATCATAAGATTGCAAATTGTTAAGAGAAAAAATCAATCATCTTTTCAATCAAATTTTTCAGTGAGAAAAAAAAATTGAACTCATCCAATATCACTTATCTCAGACATTCGTCACTTCTAGTAAAGTTTATGTTTCAAAGGTTGACTAGTCCTTTAAGCAAGACCATTCCGTTATTGAGAAGAACTTATAAGATGTCCTCCGAACAAGCTACACACGCTGCTGCTGCTGCTGCCTCAACCCCGGTTGAAAAAGCTGCCCCAGCTCAATCCAAGAAACAAAGTAAGAAATCCAAGAAACAAGATCAACAATTCTTGTTAAAGACTCCAAAAGGTACCAAGGATTGGGCTGATAAGGATATGATCATCAGAGAAGCTGTCTTTGGTTCATTGAGCTCACTTTTCAAAAGACACGGTGGGGTTACTATTGATACTCCAGTTTTTGAATTAAGAGAAATTTTGACTGGTAAATATGGTGAAGATTCTAAATTAATTTATAATTTAGAAGATCAAGGTGGTGAATTAACTTCTTTAAGGTACGATTTGACTGTTCCTTTTGCCAGATTTGTCGCATGTAATTCGATCAGTAACATTAAAAGATTCCATATTGCTAAGGTTTATAGAAGAGATCAACCAGCAATGACTAAAGGTAGAATGAGAGAATTTTACCAATGTGATTTCGACATAGCTGGTAATTACGATACTATGGTTCCAGATTCAGAAATTTTAAAAATCACCACTGAAGGTTTAACTGGTTTGGGTATTAATGATTTCAAAATTAAATTAAATCATAGAAAGATTTTGGATGGTATTTTCCAAGCATGTGGTGTTAAAGATGATGATGTTAGAAAAATTTCTTCCGCTGTTGATAAATTAGATAAATCTCCTTGGGAAGCTGTTAAAAAGGAAATGGTTGTTGAAAAAAATCAACCGGAAGAAGTTGCCGATAAAATTGGTGAGTTTGTTAAAGTCAACGGTACTATTCGTGATGTCTTAACATTCTTAACTAATGCTGAAATCTTGAAATCAAACGATTCAGCCCAAAAAGGTATTGAAGAAATGTCAATTTTAGCTGACTACGTTGAAGCATTTGGTATTGAAAAACATCTTTCTTTTGATTTATCATTAGCAAGAGGTTTAGATTATTATACTGGTTTAATCTATGAAGCCGTTACTGCTGCTTCTGCTCCACCAACTAATGCTAATGAATTAAAAGAAAAAGCTAAAAAAGAAACCAAGGAAGTTGAAGACGCCTCTGAATACGTTGGTGTTGGTTCAATCGCTGCCGGTGGTCGTTATGATAACTTAGTTGGTATGTTCTCCAATGGTAAATCAATTCCATGTGTTGGTATTTCATTTGGTGTCGAAAGAATTTTCTCTATTATTAAAGCAAGAGCTGCAAAACAATTAGAAAAATTAAGTTCGTCGCAAACTCAAGTTTTCGTCATGGCCTTTGGTGGTGGTGAAGGTTGGAACGGTTTCTTAAAAGAAAGAATGGAAGTCACTAATAAATTATGGTCTGCAGGGATTAACTCTGAATTTTTATACAAAGCCAAACCAAATATTCGTAAACAGTTTGATGCTGCTGATAAATCTGGCTCTCAAGTTGCGGTTATTTTAGGTAAAGAAGAATATCCTCAAGGTCAAGTTAGGGTTAAAGTTTTAGGTCAAGGTGATGATAGTGATGAAGGTGATCTTGTTAAGGTTGAAGACCTTGTTAAATCTGTCGAAGGTAAGTTATCTCTGTTGAATAGAGATGGTTTAGATGAAATCACTCGTTTGTTACAAAACTTATAATCAACTTTAAATAATTTGTAAATACCGTTTCTATAGAATATACTTTTATACATTGACATTCAAATAATCTCATACGTGTGGTATACTTAACATAATCTACAAAAATTTATATAACATACAATTCTTTTTTATATTTTTCTTTAAATTTCAATTTTGATTTTGATCCAAATTATCAATTTTATGACCATGCTTTTCCTTTCCGGTTCTTTTCACTCTATTCCATAAAGTATTTATATCATTAAATATAAACCACCAAATGACTCCACACCAAGAATTAACTTGAGGTAAAGGATCATAAAATTCGGCAGCAATTTTTCTCAACTCAGGTAATTTAGTCCAAGCAATATAAGGAAAGTCATGGTGTTCATTATGATATCCAACATTCCAAGTGACTAAATTCAAAGATCCGTAATAGGAATAAGTTTCAGGTGGTAATAAATCCGGAGAAATGTTACCATCTTTATCGTTACTCTGTCTTGGCTTATTGTTCTCATTCAAAACATAATGTTCGGCTATAAAGTGACCAGCACATGGATGTAAAGAACCTGCTAAGAACGATGACATAACGAAATAGAAGAAAGAATACCAACCAAAGTTTTTAACTAAAATGATATCTATAAAGACTTGGAAGATGATGTTAAGTAAATGTATATAGGTGAATCTAATTTGAGTAATAAACATTGGTCTCAAGGCATAAAAGAAGATTTGGCAACAAGCAAAGAATACTTTACCCAATAAGTTTGATAATATTATACCTTCAAATTTTGTTGGTAAATCAGTGTCTAAGTTTTCATCTCCCATAAATTTATGATGCAATTGATGATAAGGTTGAAATGAGGCAGAGTAAGGAATTCCGATTGGAATGTTAGTAAAGATTGCAAATAACTTGTTATGAATTGGTTTTTTAAAGAGTAAGTTATGGGAAAGTTCATGAATTGCCAAAAAAATGGCTTGATTTGCAGTTGCACCAATAACGTAGGCTAAAGCTATGAATTTAAAAGTAAAAGGATGAACGTTTCTCAAGTAATATGCTACTGCCACTTGTAATGCAACAACCCCCATAACATACCATTTGGTTTTAGTTTCATATCCTGTTAACTTTCTAACTTCTGGATATTTTGCTAAGATTAATTTTCTCCTCTTAACGTGAGGTTCGAGATCTTTCGTCCAGTAAAACTCATTTAAGACTTCAATGGGAGCATCTGCAGGTGGGGTATTGAACGTATAAGTTTCATTCAGCTTCCTATGGGTGATATCGCCTGACATCTTTTATTCAATGTTCAATTTTATTATAGGAAAAGTCGAAAAAATTTGGCTCTCTATTCTTGATGAACCTTGGATTTAGCGAATGTGTGTCTAATTATCTCTCTCTCTCTGGGAACAACGAGTCTTCTTTCAGTTTTACCATATACTTTATGAAACTGTAGACGATTTAATAAAAATGGAATCTTGAATTTATTCTATTCTGGATCGAAATACTGAAAAACTGAGAAGAAACGTTTTTTTTTTATTATTTTTTATTTTGTTAGTTCCAATACGCACTAAAATCTTCAAATTGGTTGTTTTGTCATATCGAACCATCGATTTTTGAAAAATTTCACATCTGTCCTTTAAATAATTTTGCAATCTACACGTCAACGAATGTATGGTTGGTAACCACGAATGGGTTGATTAGTAGGGAATAAAGTTAGGTGATTAGGTTATAGCACCAGAAACTGCCATGAAATCATAAGATCAGGTGGTTTTGAAGTAGTAAACGCGTAGTTCTATAAGCATCTCGTCGTATAGAATATGAAGCAATTACGGCTGGTGAGCTTAGTCATCTGTGACACGAAGTGTTCCTATTGGCTATTGCATATTTCGTACTCGCTTATCATGGCAAGGATTGATTTACTACAATACTGTTAAATGAGGATATCATGAAATTAGAACCTATATAAAGAATTATGCCCCAAAGCCTCCTGGGGTAGGAGAGGAGGTTGGTTGGGTCAAATTATATCCTGTTAACTGGCTTTGCTGGCTTTGCTGGATTTGTGGACCTTGGAAATGAGCTACCTGGGGAGCAGCTTGGCCTTGGGGGGCAGTATATTGTAGGCCATTATATTGCAGCGGCATTGGTGAATAAGTTTGAGGAACATATTGTTGAGGTCCTGATGCAAATTGTTGATTTGGTTGACCTAAAAATTGGCCAAATTGAGGTTGTGGTGTAGTGATGGAACTTAATGCTGGGGATGAGTATCCATTTGTTTGAGATGCTAAATAAGTCACTGCGTCTGGAGTTTGTTGAACTTGGGCCTGTTGATGTGGTGGTTTTGGATGTTGTTGCAGGGACTGCGATGATTGACCGTAAACATGAGGGAGTGGTGGATAATTGAATTGGTGTGGAGCTAGGCCAAATTGATTATTTTGAGGAAACTGAGCAGCGGCAGGTTGGTATGTTTGACCAAATACCATAGGTGGTGTTGCAGGTATTTGACCTTGGGGTGCCACTCCGTATATTTGCGAGTAAGCATTCATATTACCAAGAAGTCTGTCAGCACTGTCTGAAATTTTTGTTGGTAGCGAATCTTTATTCGAAATGCTACTAGGATTCCAAATATTATGGGTCAATCTTTGACTTGAATTAGGTTGGCTATGATTTGGAACCAAATTATCACCCAAAGATATTTTGCTGGAATCAGCTTGCGAGTTGGAATCACTGTTAGCAACGATACTGCTATCTTCTGTTTCAAAGACTAATGAATCCACCATAGTCTGTAATCCATGCTCATTAATATTTTGGTCAGGAACATCTTCAGTAGAGCCCTTATTTGAAGTCAATCTCTGTTGGAGCCTCTGAGTGTGGTTCAAGATACGTGATTCAATATTAGCAAGCGGATCATCATCATCATCTTCTTCTTCTTCTTCTTCTTCTTTTTCTTCTCCTTCTTCCTCCGCTTCGTCGTCGCCCACCTTCTCATTATCTTTTTCTGACTCAGAATCGACGGTTATAACTGACTGATCAGCTTTCAATGACTCCGGTATGTCGGAACCCTTTGAAAGAATTTTCTTAGTTGTTCTATTTTGTTTCAATGTTCCTTTTGAAGACTGAGAAGGTGTTGGAGGAGATTGTTTCTTAACTGAAGACTTTTTCTTTTTGCTGATTTGAAACCTCACTGAATTAGGATCAAACGAAATGCCCAAGTCACTAACTTCGATAAGTTTTTTACCTAACAAAATAATTGCTTGAATTCTTAGTTCTTGTTCGTAATATTCGATTTCATTTTTTATAATTGAAATTGCTGACGAACTATTGTCAGATTCAATTAATTTATGGATTTTAACAACCATTGAGTTATCGAAAAATGAGGGAATATAATTTTCAAACTTATCATCTGAGTCTTGAGAGCCTTGAGGGAAATAACAAGAGTAATCACCATTAAGGATATTTGAATCTTTGGTATCAGCCAAGTGTTGATCTTTAAAATCTTTAAAGTTGAACTTGATGATAGATAATCCTTTTACTAAAACATCTTCATCGAAAAGATAATATCTTATTGGTCTTGATTGATTTTTAATCAATTCTGTGAGTTTAGTAAATCTTGAATCTTGAGATTCCAAACGACTAATATCATTTGATTGAGAGGCATCATTTGACTGGGAGACATCATTTGACTGGGAGACATCAATTGAATCTAAAAGAGAATTAAATAAATTAGCAAGACCTTCGAGGGTAGAATGTTTAAATTGTAAAATTCTTAACATCAGTTTATTTTCTTTAATCCAATTTAGAATATATCTAGATAAAATCAAAATTTTAGATTTGAATTTTTTCAAAGGAATATTAGTTAAAAAATTTAATAAATTATCGATATAACGGAATACAAATTTATTAAATTTAAACTTCACATCTTCATCCGAGTTATTATCGATCAATTTTTGGAAACAAGATAAAATAATAAGTTGCTGTAAATGGAAATCAATATCGTTAACTGGCATGATTGAAGCCACGAAGTTTTGATTAAAAAAATCATTTTCAACTTTAATATATTTAAAATTTTTAACGATGTTAGGACCATTATGATAAAGATCTGGTAAAAAATAATAGCAAATCAAACAAATGAATAAGTAATTTAATCTCTTGATATTTTTCTTTGACTTAGAAGAATCATTATAAAATTTTAATAATTGATCAGTGAGCCAGGTTTTTTTCTTCAAAATGGCTAATAAGTTATTTGTAGCCACTTTAAATTCATTAGAACCGGTGAAATTTGATCTTAGGAACCAGTAAACAGCTTGATATTTATCATCGATCAAATTATAAATCATTCCGATATGATTATAAGGTTCATTAAAAGAGGGTAAGATATGAATACAAGCATGATAATACTTTAGGGCTTTTTCAAATAAAGGTTTGACCAAAGACGATTTTGAATCAGAATTCAAATTACGGAATTTCCAAAAATTCGAATTCGATAAACAAGGAGTGACATACGACATTTCAATGAAAGAACGATGACGGGATAAATTACCTAGGTTTAATAGACAACGGTGGATTAAAATGGATAAATTTTCTTGCAAATCAAGATTTGAAGTTTTTCTGATTTCATTTTGAGGGATATCAAAGTTTGATAAAAACTGATTTGATATTAAAGGGTTTTCAAATTGAGTGAATTTTTTCAATAAATTGGTATAAAAATTATGAACTTCTTTCAAAAATTTATTCAAAGAGTCATAAATTTTCCTCATTTCTACTGGTTTAACTTTAAATTTATGATTTTTTTTATCATTATTTGAGATATACTGGTTGAAATCTTGTAATATTTCATTAAATAAGGATGCATGTTGATATTGGTAAAATTTGATTATCGGATAGTGGAAATCATTCCATATTTTATCAAAGTAAAGAATGGTATTGAATTTTATCAATTCTTGTTGATTTCTTGGAATATACTCATATTGATTTCCTTCAATCTGATCATAATACTTATTCAAATCATCAAGAATCCAATGGTAAAATTTAGCATCAACATTTCTATCAAGTCCTAGTATATAAGATTGATCAGCAAATTTACTAGATAAAATATTGGTCAAAGTCTGTTTATGAGTTTCAATTTCTTTCACAATCGAGTCAGGTAACACACCTAGAGTACCATTCAGTAACATTTATAGATTATATATTTCGGTTTCAAATTTGGGAGTCATTAAAAGATAGCAACAGAATAAACTTCTTTCAAAATACTATATCATTATAAGAAAACTCGTACCACCGATTCACTATACCAACTCGGCAACAATTCAACAATAACGAATACCTATCTAATCGTTATCAGCGTTTACTTAATAGCGTTTGGATGTCCGAGTAGACCTGTTAAGAATGAAAATTTGATTCAGCGTATTTTTCTCGTTTTCTCTTCGGGCTGCGGCACGACCTTTTTTCTCAATGGCGACTTAACTACCACTACAACTACTACAACTACTACTCCAACTACTACTTCAACAGCAACATGACAGAGGAAAGCTTCTCAGTAAAAGTCTACGTGTACGACTTATCGCACGGAATGGCGGCGGTGTACTCACCCATGATCTTGGGCAGCCGAATCGACGCCATCTACCACACCTCGGTGGTTGTATACGGGAAAGAGCACTACATTGACCAAGGAATAAAATCATGGCCCGAGCCAGGAACCACCAAGTACGGAACTCCCAAGGAGGTCATTGACATGGGCCACACCTACGTGACGGAAGACATCCTTGAAGATTTTTTGGACGAGTTGAAAAACCACGAAGAGATGAAATACTCTGCCATCAAATATGATTTATTTGATAATAACTGTAATCACTTCACCGATGTGCTATTAGAGTTTTTGGTTGGGAAGAACTTGGAGGACCGTATCTTGAAGCTCCCCCAGCAGGTGTTGAGCTCGCCCAACGGCGAGATGCTCAAGCAGTTGCTTGGAAACGCTGGTGGCGCCGGTAACGCTGCGTATGGTTTTTAGATAAATATTATGTGTTTGTATATTGTGTGTAGAGCGAGTAATTGCAAAATGATTTCACACCCAAATTTCTCACTTCTTCCTTGTAACAAGTGTACAAGATACAAGTATAACGGTGTACAAGATACAAGTATAACGGTGTACAAGATACAAGTATAACGGTGTACAAGATACAAGTAGGTATTGTTGTAACAGGTGTATCAGAATTACAAGTACCAAATTAATAGGACAAGTAGAACAGTTTAGTATGGATTCTTATCAGAGTGTATGTTTCAGATTTCTCCCGCATTTGATCTTTTACTAACTTATAAGAATAACCTGAAAGTCGGTATGTCTATGGCTGGCATGGCTGGCATGGCTGGTATGGCTGGTATGACGATGTCGGGTATGACAGTGTCTGGAATGACAAATATGACGGCGCCAGGGATGGCAGGCAATCAAGAGTACTTGGATGTGGTTGACGGTGACTCGTCACATTCATCATCTTCGATGATCCAAAATCTTCGTGAAACCAGCTTGGGCAGTGCTTATTCGAGTGCCAAATCAAGCGCCAACCCTGGTTTGGCCCAAAATAAGTTTTGGAGACCGGTTGCTAACCCTGGCGGTGATGTTCTACCAAATATGTTATATTATGAAGATGGGAATTATCAAACAAATACATTACCTAGGTACAATTCTGATTCTTATATTACGAGAAATCAGATTAAACGAGATGATAAATTGAAGCGTCCGATTGCTTTAAACGTAAATGCTCAAAGTTATAATCCGTATGATTATACTAATTTTGTTAACAATGATACTAATAAATCAATTGAACAATTAAATTTCGAATTGGCTTTGAAAAATAAAACAATTGATAACTTATCTGAACAATTGAAGTCTTTGCAAAAGATTAATCCAAAAACAAATTTAGATTCAATGACGGTTCCTGCTAATTATCATCAATTATTTAGAGATTTAACCCAGGCTCTTAATGAAAAAACAATTGAGTTAGAAAATACAAAACAAAGATTAGAAGCGTTATTGGTTAGTTGTTCTATCACTAATGACAATCAGAAATCAATTTCCTTAAATGGTCAATTTGATGAGCAAGAATTAACCCATAAAATTATCAATAAGTTATCAATCTTATCCAATGAAAATGAAAATTTATTGAAAATGATTAGTTATAGTAATAAGCTGAGTTTATTGGTTGAATTGGGCTTGTTACGTAACGAAAACAAGCTCTTGAAGCTGAAACTCAGTGAAAATAAGTAGTCTTTATAGTGTTCTAATATGTTCTTATTGACTGGTGTAATGTAAGAAGTTGCTAGTTTTACCTAAATTCTGGAGATTTTTGGCAAAACCTTTGAGTAAATCAGGTAAAATTAATTAAGACACAGCTCAGTCATTCCATGTAAGTGCTGAAATGTAGAGCAGCAGTTTAAGTAGAGTAATATCAAAGTAATAAAGTAATAGAGTAACAAAGTAGTAAAGTAATAGAGTAATAGAGTAAGTTGCAAAATCTCACCTTTATTACCCGGAAACAAAACACCCGTACAATTGGAGGACTGAGAAAAAAAACGAACAAAAACATCAACAACTTCCTACTGATATTACCATTCCATACAAATCTACTGAGCTCATCTAAGACTTTGGTTATCAATTAGAGTTTTGTTATTACTGGTTCTTATTGATTACACCTTTGCTAATGACGTACACTTCTCCAGCCGTTGTCATAGACAATGGTTCATATACTACCAAGGCAGGGTTTGCCCTGGATGATTTACCTTCACTTGTTTTCAATACCAATTATTCCAGTACATCCGATGGGAAAATAAACATCGGTGACGATACAATTGAAACCAATCCTGAAGGGGAAGTAATGACTGTTTTCGATAATGGATTAATATATAATTTTGACCATATCGTTGATAATTGGAATTATGTTTATGATAATATTGACCAAGGTAATAAAGTTGATTCAAAAGATTATCCATTGCTTTTAACAGAACCAACTTGGAACACTAGTAAGAATAAACTTGCCACTACTCAAATAGCTTTTGAAACTTTAGAAGTGCCAATATTTGCTCTAGTTAAAACTCCTTTAGCCCAATTATATCATATGAATAGATCAAGTGGGCTTGTTATTGATGTTGGTTCATCCATAGCTAGTGTGACTCCAATTGTTGATGGGATAATTCAATCAAAAGCCTGTTTCCATAATAAGTATGCCGGAGATTTTGTTAACTTACATTCGTTAAATTATTTCAATAAAAAATTAGGAGATGATTACTTCAATCAATTATTACCAAAGAAATTTCAAGATTCTAAATTGCAATTATCAGAATCTTTCAAAAATTATTATATAAGTCATAATGTTTTACATGATTTTAAAAGTTCAATATTATCAATTAAATCAATGAGTCCAATTTTAGAAGCTCAAATCAGACAACAACAACAACAAAATAATTTACAATATAACCCATATTTAGCCCTTCCTCCTCAAGTCTATAGTGAACCAGTTAATTATCAATTAGATAATGACTCTTATGTTACAGTTAATCAAGATGAAAAACATCGTTTATTGGAACCAATTTTCGAACCCCACGCTTATCAATTACCAAATATTTCAATACCTCAACCAACTATTGACAAACCTCAAACTCAAGGTTTGTCCCAATTAATTATATTTACTTTGAAAAGTTTGGAACACCAAATCACTTCTTCCTTTAGTAATGAACACGCAGGTACCACAATCCCACTGCATTCAGCTCATGCTAAATTTAATGAAACATTAAGAGATCTTTTATCGAATATTGTTATCACTGGTGGTGGATCATTAGCGAATGGATTAACTGAAAGAGTTATTGAAGATTTGAAAAGAAGCTCTCATATGTATTTCAACAATTATCCAGCTATCCAAAGTTATAAATTATATTCCACCGCTTTGAAAAATCATCCTCTTGGAGATATTAATAATATTTGGGATAAACAATTTGGAAGTTGGTTAGGTGCAAGTAATTTAGCAAGTATGCTTAGTGAACTGAATATTGATGAAGGTGAAAATAGTGGGACAAATATTGCTTTAGACAATTGGTTTATAACTAAAAGTGATTATGAAGAATTAGGTGAAGATTTGGTTTTAGAAAAATTTAAGTAAGTATTTTGTAATATTAAATGAATTTTTTTTATGTAATTCTACAATGAAAAAATTTTGGTATCAATAAATTATAGAAAATTTATTAGTCTATGTACAAATGATTAAATTTTATTTGAAATTATTCTTTCCAAGATACGTATTTATTATCGTATTTAGAAGCTTCTCCATGAACACTTAAGATTTTACCTAATTTAATATCAAGACCCAACTTATCATAACCAGTGGCTTTGAAATGCTTGGTAACTTCCGATGGAGTTGGTAAATAAGATCTACCTGAACCATCATTACCAGTGATATAATCTTCAACTTGTTTATTATTTGGTAAACCCATATTGAAAGGATAATTATTAAAGTTAACTCCAAAGAATTGTTCAATTAAAGGATTTTGTAATTTAACTGTTTGAATTGATTTCTTCAATAATGCTTCAATGTTAACATTTTCAATTGGAGTCCAATCAGGGAAAGCAGGTTCTTTAATTTTTTCAATTAATTTATGACTGACTCCTTTAACAAAATCATTTTCTTCAATTTTTCTATTCATAATATTTGAAGCAGTGACTAATTCCAATTCAAATTGATCACGAATAGAATTTTGAGCACCTTTATTAAGCAACTCAAAGGCAACTCTTAAAGAAGTTGGAGATTTGGCCGAGAGTTTTGCAAAAGTTTTACGAGCAAAATCGCTACCATGTTTTTCAAAAATAGTTAAAGCTTCATCAATAGTTTTAGAGCTAAAAGCTTGATTAATCAATTGAATTTCTTCTAAAGCCAATGGGTATTTATAATCATTAGGTAATTTAGTTTCAGTAAATTCTTCAATTGCATGATTAACTTGGGAGAAATATTCACGGCTTGATTCCAAAATATTTGATTCATTTTCACTTGGATTTTGTTCATTTAAAGCCGGAGGTTGTAAATTAGATAAACGATTAATTAAAGCAGGAATACGATCAGAAGGAACATAATGAGTAGCAAACCCAGCAAAGTAAGCATCCAATCCACTTAAAATTTCCCCAGTTAAAGCATAATAATAACCAATTTTATCATCCAATCTTGGTAAGAAAAAAGTAGTACCTACATCGGGGAAAAACCCAATATCCATTTCTGGCATGGCCAATTTAGTTTTTTCAGTAGCAATTCTAAAAGGAGCATGAACTGATAAACCAACACCACCACCCATGGTAATCCCATCCATGATGGAAACATAAGGTTTAGCATAAGTTGAAATAAGATAATTTAAGTTATATTCTCTTTGGAAAAAATCAGTAGCATAACCCGGATTACCTTCTTTAATTTGATTAGCACATTCAGCAACATCTCCACCAGCACATAACCCTTTAGGAGAGTTAGAATTCAAAATAATCATATTATTGACTTTAGATTTGGAATACTCTAATAATCTTGGTGTAATCTTAGATACCATTGAGGTATTAAGAGAATTCAACTTCTTTGGTCTATTCAAAGTTATAACTCTAGATAAGTTTTTATTGGAAAATAAAACATCGTCTTCAGCATACCCAACTACATTAATTGCTGGTTGGGAATGAATAGAATTAACACTGCTTTTACTAGATGACATTCTGGTTGTTATCGTATTGATTGATTTGATACCTGAAGAAGACCTTAATTTGGTACTATTAAAGACACAAGCTATATTTGATCTTAGCATGACGAAAGGAAAAGTAAACTTGTACGAGGGCCAATTTCAGAGGATTCAATCTCTTATATATGCAAAGGGATACCACCGTTTGTTTAACTATGGAGGGGGATTAATGGAAATTTTTTCCCGTTTTTTTTGACTTCTCATTTCGAGCAACCCCAAACTTTCGATCAATACACGCACCACTACACTATAAATCGGGATCCAATATATACATGTCTGTATCTATGTATACTACATAGACCGTGTTGTTACAGAGATTAACTAGCATGGCAAGGGCCAGTGACAGAGAGTAATTGAGTTTCTGTGGAGTTAGTTTCCGGGAAACGATAAGGGGTATGGACGAGGGGTAGGACTGAAAGTCCGAGGCTATAGCGAAAAAAACAAAAGGATGCTTTTTGCAGCAATGGTAGTACGAAGATGAGTATGTATTAGGTTACAGAAGGGTGTACTGGTTGATGAGATAGCATTCTTCTCTTGAATCGTCGTTCATGTCATGTTTGGGCAATTGGTAGTGGTAGAAGTTGCCTGTTTGGTAGGATGCTAGCATGATGATGCCGGTGTTAGTGAAGCCGATTTCAACTTTATGTTTAGAATCGGAACTGGGATGAGGGATACTTTGGGGAGAAGACGGACCCAGGGTTTGGTGATTTTTGTGACGGGTATCGAATGATGGAGGAGTGTATTCTGGTAATTTAATGTACGCAAAAGAACGACGAGGAGGTTCCCAAATTAAATTATCAAAGTATTCTCTATAAGGTAAGTTCTTAATGATTGATTTGGTGTATTGGTTGTTAATTAATTTTGTTGTCTTTTTCAAAGTATTCAAGGAGAAATAGTTATTTTTATTTGATAATTCTGCATCTTCATTATTCGGGATAGGATCTTCTCCTGCTGAATTATTACTTGTCATTGTTGCATTCGAAGGTCTTTTGGAAATTAATAAGTTTGCTAAGTTCTCATTCAAGTCTTCTGAAGACCTACCACTATCGTCTTCATCGTTGTTAGAGGTGACCACCGATTCATTTTCATTCAATTCACTATTTTTATAGCTAGAATCGTCTGTGGTTATCTCTTCTTGATTTGAATCTTCTTTAACCAAATTGAAAAAATGAATGGTATTACTTTCAGACCCGCATCCTAATATCGTATTATCAAGACTAAAACTTAATGCATTGATTCTAGCTAAATTATGCCCTCTTCTTAAATTTGTTATTTGAATAATTTTAAGTTTGGTCGATTCAAATTCTTCTTTTAAATGACATACTCGGATAATTGTTCCCTTTGTTGATGCACTGGCTATCTTGAAGCTATCGTTTGATATAGTGATCTTCGCAATTGATGCATCATGTGCTTTATATATTAATTTAGGCTGTAAATTAATCGTATCATAAATTAAAATCCATCCATTGGAATCTTTCTTCAAATCTTCTAAACTTATATGTTCTTTTGTAGATAATGATGATTGTTTATTCTTTTGAGTGAAACCAATAACTGAATTCAATGAATTAACAATTGCCGAATCACTTGGCTTAATCAATGGGGATGATTGTACATCCCCATTACTTGATACATTATCATTGCTATTAAATAAATCAGTTTGTTCATTTATAACCGATATTGGTAACACTAAGTATGATTTGTCATCAGTACTTAAATCCCCAATAAATTCATCAGTAATTGTCCTTGGTGAATCGTCGTCATCGTCATCAATTGAGTCATGAAGATATGAGTTAATCTCCAACACTTTAATAAGTCGAACACAACTCAAATCATAAATATATATCTGCCCGATTTCCAAAAAGACAACCAATCGTTTCCGATTCAATTTGATATCAATAATATTCGAGGGGAAGGTCAATTCACATATTTTTAATCGTTGCTTCAAATTATAGATCTTGAGTAGCCTGTTCCCCAATTTACTAAACGATTGCGGGATTATAATGGTCAATGAGGTTGAAAATAACATTCTCAAATAAGCAGTAGGATATATGTCATCATCATCGTCATTGCTATTATCATCAATCTTCTTAATCTCGGAACTAATCAAATCATGATCATTGCCAATGGAATTGGTAAGCGATTTCTTAAACGATTGAGAATTGGAAGAGTAAAACTCTCCAAATGGATCACAATTGAAGATCTTGTGATATCTATTAGTCGACACCGATAAACAGGAGTAATCTTGATTAAATGTAAGATTGTTGATAACCACCCCCATATTTCGATATCTAAACAAGAAAAGACTTAAAGAGGATTAAATCGTCAAAAAAAAAAAATCAATTACAAGCCAGTAATCAATATTCCCACTGAATATACCACCTCAACCTTAACAAAGAATAGAAACTCGACTCAAGACAGGTTGTTAGGTTCGACTGTAAGGAAGTAAGGATGCGATCTACACGGTCACTTAATTTTACTCTAAAAAAAGAGACAAACAGTGAGAATACGCTATCGCAATTACAACTAAACAAATACTCCATTTTAAATAAAGCATATTCTATTGAGTTACATTTCAAGAATGAACATTAGTATACATGATATAGACAGAAAAGATTACTCATCGACTTCTTCTAAAACAACCTTACGTTTTGTAGTTGAACCAGAACCGGTAGAATCAGAACCAGTAGCAGTAGCAGATGTAGAAGAATCAGAAGACTCAGACAAACCACCTTTTGATTTCTTAGACTTCTTTTTACTGGATTTAGGTTGGTCCCAAGCATACAAAGGTTTGAAGCTCTCGATGACACTGCAGTCCTCAAATAAGTTAGGGTATAACCAAAATGCTTGAGGTAATACAAGATAAGTGATTGCAAATATAATTAATCTGATGATGGCAATTAAAAAGAATAAACCAATCAAACATAACAAACCCATGGATAAGTACCAAACCCCAATTCTCATAAACATTGGCCATAATGGGAATAAAATAATGGCAAAAACACCAGCAATGAATAAGAAACTATATAATAAAATGAATGGATTTGGTTTATTATAATTCCAAACATAATAGCCATTTGGCTCAAAACTGGCCTTTTTAGATGGTCTTAAAGTTGGCTTGGATCTATTTGGTTTCCACCCTTTAACTTGTTTGATTTCACTATAGTGTAATTTATCAATTGGTATAATCATTTGGGATGAAAGTAATTGTAAGAATATTTTGTTGGCCTCTTCCTCATCTTTGATCGGGATCAACTCGTACTTGGGGTTCTTTTGCTGTTTCTTATACTCATCACTCAATAAGGCTCTTTGTAATCTCTTGAATCTGAAAAATTCAGCTTCTTCGGTATTATTCAATAACCCAGTTCTTTGTTTTAAAATTTTGTTGTCTTTTAAGAAATTTGCAACAGAAATAATCAACGGAGATCTTTGTGATGGGTTGATTGGAACAGTACCACTACCTGGAGGTCCAGCAGGAACAGCAGACATTCTATACTTGGGTTGTAATTGGGGTGTTATGAAGAGTCTAAAGTGAATTTTTCATTTTTGAGAGAAAATACATTCGTGTCAAAGATTTTTCCAGTTACTACTGCTGGTGTACGGGAGTTACAATAATATATTAAACATCTAAAGAAATTAAGAACTGAATAAATGTATTTTAAAAAGGATCTATGGAGAATTGAATATCGTTAAAGGAGTGAATTAGGTTAAAAGTGACACGGTAAATTATTTCTTCTTATGCAAAATTTTGGGGACACCGTGAATTTTAAGATTTGAGCTAGGTTTACCTGAAGACAAATCGGTGCTTGAAGAACGGGCACTTATTGAGTGTCCACTGAAGCTAGTGTTAGGCTCGAATCCTCTTACAGGAGAGTGGGGAGCACTACTTGGTATATTTGAATTTTGTTTATGACGTCCAAACTTCGGTGTTTTCGGTAATGAAAGGTGATAATGATGTTGATTGGTTTTAGAATGAGAAGGAATTGCCATGGATGCTATGGATACAGATTTACTAAGGGATGGGTAACCGTCATCGTAACTTGGTGCCAAATCTTCATTAGTATCATCATCGTCGTCATCATCCACAGCTTGATCGTAAGATGGAACTTTCAGTAAAACATTGATATCGAGATTGGGAGAGCGAGCTCCACTTGCATAACCAGAACGACCACGGCTTTTACCATTAGCAAGTAAGGAAAGAAACTGGTTATGATCATAAGTACCAGCATTAGGTGAGTTGGGCACAGTTAAATTAGAAAAAGAGTTTGATGTTGAAATAGGATTGGAATTTGGACCGGATCCTGGTGCAGAATCAGTAGTCGAGGTTACCCCTGGAGTACTATTACTACTATCAAGATAGCTGTCAATGTTTCTAGGAATATCAAAATAACTTTGAACATTTTGCATGGAGGGACGGGCTGAGCCCACGGGAGAGCTGGCCATACTTTGAGAACGAAATTGTTCTAAAGGAGTTTGTGGAAGGGAAGAATCATAAATTTTATCAAAGACGTGTTGTTGATATAAAGGAGGAGCATCTTCTGCACGATCCAAGTCTTCATCATCTTCAGCATCTTGATCATCATCAGCCGTGATATCATGATTTTCTTCAATAGCTGGTGGACTTTGAGGATTAGCTGTATTATCTTTTGAATGTTGTCTATCACGATCTTTCTTGAAAAGAATATCCTCTTTATCGTTAACAGGAGTGAAAGTACCATGATGATGATCAACGTCGAAGTGACGACCAATAACATGGCCAACATTAGCACTGATGTAGACACAAACGGGTAAATTAGCTCTCAATTCACTAACATGTCCTTCTTTATTTTTCAATTGGATAGAAATACGAAGACGATGTTTAACTTGAACAATATTGTTTTTCAAATCACAAGATTGAGTGATTGATTTAAGGTTTTCAGGAACTTTGAAATGAGATTTGATATTCCATTGATCTAATGGGAAAGTAGAAGGGTCCCCAATTGATAAACTTTGTTTACCGAATAATTCTTCGAATTCCGGAGATCTACCTTCTGAATGTTGAACATTATAATGTTGAACGATAACCCCACTGATGTTTTTCAATTTTAATCCTTTTGCAATTGGAACGATAAGAATATGAATTGGGATCGAAGAGCCAAGCGCAATACCCTTTTTAGGTATACTAACATTATACTGAACTTTCCCAGGCCAAGTATTATTAATATCGATACTTTCTACCAAATTTAAATTCTGAGGATGAAGAGTTCTAACAATTCTAACATGTTTTGTTTTATGGAACACTTTTTCAAAACGACCTCTTTCGATGATACAATCCATACGATATAAGACTTTACCAGGATTCAAACCTTCCACCGTTTCACAAACATTAGCGGGGAGATTAACTTTAAAAGGTAAATTGTAATTACCCTTTGGTAAAAGAAATGAATGATAACTTGAAGTTTTGAGATTTTCATACGGGGTACCATCTATACCTGACTTGGGGACTTTTATAATTGAAGAATCTTTTTGACTTGAAAGTTTATTAGGAGAAGGTTGAGACTTGGTTCTGATAAAGGCAGGGCGAGCTGAAGTATGAGAAGGCGGCTTCAGTAAATTAGATGCTTGGGAAAATGAATTGGAACGATCTTTATCCGAAGGAGAAGAAACGTCTGATGCATTAGGTGCGGCTGAAGTATTTTCAGTATCTTGGGTTGGATCATCTTGAATATTAGATAACAGGGTCGATTGTGAATGAGATGGTGATCTATTAGAAGGAGAAGTATTACCTGATGATTGTTGTTTAGTTGCATCAAGACTAACAACTGAACCATTTCTAGAACTATTTCTAGAACCATTTTTAGATGTTGGTTTTGAATTCACCAATTGTTTTTTCAATTTTGACTCCAATTTATTAAAAGGAATAAAAGTATCACCATAATTACCATATTTAACTTCCCCATGAGCATTAGTTAATAAATTAGTCCATTCAGTCTTTAATAAACATAAACGATCATATACTTGATCTACAATAACTCGATTTTCATCTCGTTCAAAAAATTCCACATTCAATTCACCAACTAAGCAAAGTCTAATCCGTTTAACGTGCATATCCTGAGGAATCAGAAGTTTGACACTTCCTTCAAAAGGAATGGGATCGGATTCATATTCATTCCCCTTAACAAGTATCAAGTCCTTGTGGTGTGACTTGAGTTTGATTTCGAAAAGGGACAAGTCCTTGACATTATGTTTAAACATTTTCCCCTTGGTGAGATTGAAAGTAAAGCTGTGCTTGAGTTAAGATGAAGAATCGATGTCTCTTTAATAAAAAAAGGATCACCAAACATCTTTTTTTTTTTTTTTTTTTTTTTTTTTTTTTTTTTTATTTTTTTTTTTCCGGTCGCTTTTCGTGTTTCCATCGAAGGGACACTATTAAGTTGATAGCAAATTTAAATTAAAGGCAAAATAGACGATGGTTCGGTCGATCTCAAGGGTCAATTAGCAGATTGTTCTACATAGAGTACATGTCGATACGGTACTCAACCGGCAAGAAGTTCCCATTTACATTCTCAGTCTATGGATTTACAACAAGGGAGACAGGGACCAATGGAAAAACGAATGCTCTTGACGTTAACTTCCCACAAATGTAGTTCATATGCAAAAAAGCTTTGTATTTTAGTTCGTAGGTATTCTAAAAAAAAACTTTGGATTGGCCGACCCAATAGACCGATTGCTGCTCCGTTAGCAATAGGGTTGGGAATAGGAAGATGAGCAATAAAAGAATAAGCGAAGCTGCGCTATTCTATTTTTTTTTTCCATCTCATCTTACACTTTACCATTTTACCGGTACTATTCGCCTTGGGCAAGGCGTACAACTCAGTTAGTAATTTGTATCGGGGCCATCGTTGCTTTTATGGACACAAGAGTAAGTGAAAATGTGCATTGTTTGAAGGGTCTATGTCTCACAAACTACAAAACACCGTATTGGCAAGTATTCGAATGGGTTCAGCTATGGCAAGAGGAGCCAGGGTATTCTAACTACCAGCCTTCAGAACACCGTGGACCATAGAGTGAAGGATTAGGAGTAAGAGTAGTCGAAGGAAAGATGTAGAATACAAAAGAAAATAGCTGCGAAAAGAACACAATACAAACTGTTAATAATGAAACACAAACGTTCTATATCTATCTATTGAATTAATTTTTCGAATTCAGTTAAGTAATCGTGGATTACTTGAGTACACCAGAATTCACCGGAGTATTGAACATAACCCAAATGACCACCCAAATCGGTTTCAAGAATATTAACATAGGAATTGTTTTCAGCTTCCATCCAAGGAATTCTGCAGGAGACTGCTGGGTCATCGGTAGAGTTAATGGCTAAGGTTGGTACATCAATGTATCTCAATCTTCTGACCGGACTAGCGTCACGGTAATAATCAAAAGCATTATCATAACCAGCAGTTCTACAAGTATATAAAGAATCAAATTGCCAAGTTTTGGTATGGGACTTCGATTCCTGTAAACTTTCTTTTGAAAAAATTTTAGGATCAGCACTGTTCAATTCTTTAAAATTGTTTTTAACAATTTTATTTAAGAACTTAACTAAGGAAGGATTGAATAAATAAGAACCAGTCCATGAGGCGTCAATATGGTAGGCACTGTCATGTAAATCCCAAGCACATCCAACTAATGCACTTGCTTTAATCAATTTTTTAACTTCTGGGTCTTGACTACCTAATAAATTAGCATTTAATATAGATCCAAATGATAAACCTGCAGTGTAAATTGGACGGTTTGGATATCTTTTCTTTAATTCAACTAATACTTCTTTGATATCGTCAGTTGCAAATGAAGTGAACAATTTCCCAGTAGTAATCTTAGTACGACAGCATCCTCTGGAGTTAATAACCAAAATATCCCAATCTTTAGATTTGGAATCTTCTTTAAATTTCTCAACTAAATTACGAATAAGCGGTTCATGAGATCCTCCTCCTAATCCATGTAAAATAACTAAAATTGGACTGGTCTCTTCAGTTGATCCTTGCTTTTTAATTGAAAGCTCTTCTTTGGTGAAAAATCTGGATCTTGGGTGTAAACGTGGTGAGTCTTCAGGAAGGGTCTCCTTGTACAATTTATCAAACTCTTCTTTGGATTCTGGTTTAGGAATCACCCAATCCAATGAACAAATTCCTCCATCATTGTATTGGAAAATTTCCCTACCATAATAAACAAGAAACTTCTTGGAACTATCGTGACTCGTATAGTACAATGTCTGTAAAGTCCCATTGAATAAAAATGGGTTCAACCATAATTTCTTACTAGTATCAATAACTGGTAATTTTTCTCGGATTAACTTAGATAAACTGATTGTATCTTTAGAATCCTTCAATTGAAGTTGTGCAGACTTAGGCTCGTCTGCCCCATGAATCTTAAGATTAGATCTAAACCCCCATTTAAACATCTTGTTGAATAATAAGGACAAGTATCTCGAAATACAGAAATGAAATTTTATCGAATCTTCTTATAATATCACAACGGTTATATTTTTCCCTCTTTATTTCTTTTTTTTTTTTTTTTCCAGTTAATTCCGCAGTGAACGTTGAAGCTTTTGTTGGGCGTCCGGAGATACATTAATGCCTCCGCAGATGGAATAATGTTCCATTTACTTACCATGCTGAACTATTTGAATGAATGTATATATGTATATATTACATGTATATGATATGAAGAACAGAATTTAAGTAAAAGAATAAAAATAAGTAGAGGGAAATTCTATCGTTTAGTGGAGTTCAAACTGGCGTCCCTTTTCAAACTTGCAGCTTTAATTGCAGACTTTGATCTTTCGGAAGATTCACTATTTGTTATATGACCACGATCATCTAAATCAACAGAACCAGCACTTTCGAATAATGATACATGACCAGTCAATAGGCCCAATGTTTCTAACACCTGTGCCGGTTCATTCAAATGAGATGTAGCAATGGTTTGTTTGGAAGCAGGTCCAACAGCAATTGGATAAACACCATAAGAACCAAATTTATTTTTGGGTAAATCTTTCAAGTGCCATTCGGCTTCAATTTCTTTCAATGATCTGAACATATCTTCATCAGTCATATCATCACCAAGACACATCATAAAGTCTGGTAATTGATCAATTGGAACATCATCACGAGTTTTATGCACAGAATGAGTATCTTGTTTAGCCCCGTGAGGGTTTAACACTAATCTTTTAACGATTTCACCTTTATTTACAAAACGAGGTCTAACTTCAATGTTTGCTTTACCAGACATGATTTCAACGTCATATTCTTTTGCAACCGATTCTTTCAATTCTTTAATACAATGCTCCGCTTGAAAGCTACCCAATTCTGGATCAGCACGACGGTAATGCCAAGTCAATGCAACTTTTTTACGTTCAATATTTGAACCAGGAGTCTTTTCAGTATATTTATGGAAAACTTCATCAACTTTAACTTGCCATGACATATCGAAAGCAGCAGCTAAATTAGCCCATTTTTTTTCGCCAACATCCTTCATGAAGCAGCCGTGTTCTGCTGATAAACCAATATTTTTAGATCCTAACCACTTATCCAAAAATGCTTGATCTCTACCGGAAATAACCCAGATTTGATTTTTAGGATCAGCAGCTAAAGCGTCCAATATTTTATTTAACCTTGAAGAAGGAATTGCAGCAGCTGGATCTTTAACAATTGGAGTTAAAGTACCATCATAATCAAATAAAAATAATCTTCTTTCAGAATTCTTATAATTATTTAATAATAATGGTCTATTCAAGGCCGGTGTATAAAATGATTGATGAGATGAATCAACTTGTTGAATTAAATGAGTGAGGAAATTAGAAGTCCAATTTTGAATAGTATTTGAAGTAACTTTTTTATATAAAACAGTTTCTAAAGAATCAAGATCTTTTGAGCTCATTGAAAAACAATCATTTATAGTTTTAGCAATACCAACTGAATCCCAAGGATTAACCAAAATGGCACTATCTAAAACAGAAGCTGTACCAGTAAATTCAGATAAAACTAAAGGCGAATGATTATTTTTTTGACAAATAACAAATTCTAAGGATGTAGTATTCATACCATCTCTAACTGAAGTGATTAAACATAAATCTGCAACTCTTAATAAAGCTAAATATTCATCTTTATTAATTCTCATTTGATAATGTAAAACTGGAGTTGAGTTCAAATTACCATATTCACTATTAATATGATTAACTAATTCAGTCACTTTACTTTCAATTTTAGAACTATGTGAAAATCCAGGACTTGAAACTTGAATTAAAACAACTTTATCCCTCCATTCAGGATACATTTGTAAAAAAGTTTCAAAAGCTTGTAATTTTTGAATAACTCCTCTAACCGAATCTAATCGATCTCTACCAACAATAATCTTTTTATCATGATAAATTTGTTTTAAAGCTTTGACTTTTTTATCAACACCCGAATCTTTACTAAAAGCATCGTGTTCAATTTTTTCAGTATCAATACCAATTGGTAAAGTTTCAACTGATATATTAGTACCATACGCCAATACTTTATCTTTAGTAACGTCAAACCCTAAAACACGAGAACAACAACTTAAAAAATGTCTTTGGAAAGATTCTGATTGGAAAGCAATTTTATCAGCACCCAACATACCATCTAATAAATGGGATCTTTTCGAAAGACAACGGAAATATTCTGAAGAAGGAAATGGTGCATGAATATATAAACCAATATAAGCATTTGGAAATTCCATTCTTAATAATTGGGGTAATAACAAAAGATAATAATCATGAATCCATATTATATCTCCCGGTTTATAAATACTTTTAATTTTCTTAAAGTAAACCTCATTGAACTTAACGTAATCATGCCATGCATTAGCTTCTTCTCTCCCATCAGATGGAGGTGCTTGAATATAATGGAATACTGGCCATAAAACGTTTTCTGCATATTTCCTCCATCTTTGTTGATCTCTTCTTAACAACCAAACCGGATGAATTCTATCTGATTTATAACATTTTCTAATTCTAGATTCTAATTCTTCTTTATCTCTATCGTCTAAATACAATGGATCATCTTGAATATTTTCACTCAAGACTTTAGTAGTACTATTAACTTTATTAACCAATTCACCAGTCCACCCAATTAAATGAGTTTCCCATTCAGTTTGTTGATCCAAGAAAAACTGCGACGAATATAAAGCAGAATTACCTCTAACTGGTTCAACATCCCAAATTTCATTATTAGTACTCGAATCAACCGTCTTATAAATTTGAGTTGGTAACAGTGGTAACACGTTCAAGACTCTTCCACTAAGCTTGAGCTTATCATTCCCTTCAAAATCTTTTGGTGATACCACTCTTCTAGATGAAGGGTAAGCATAGCATTCACCAAACTTATCCTGGTCAATTCTAATATCGGTTGCAGTCATTTAAAGATAAGTTAAAGCAAAAAGTCAATAAAAGAATAAAACAAAAGACACACAACTAAAGAGTAGATAGTTACCAGTTATAACACTTCTTTCCCAATACTCAATCGGATATTCAATTCTAATACAACCTATATATATACTTGGTCAACTAGTCAACTAGTTGGTATATTAGCTGTTAGCAATCAAATATCACGCGGTGAATGGACGTGCAAACATAAAAAAAAAACGGATTTCAGGGAGAAAAAATCTACAGTGGTACGGATTTGTCTGTGATCAAAATTTCTAGAAAAATCCATCCTTTTTTTCAGTTGCAAAAATAATTCAAAACAATATTATCTCATTTTTTTTTGGCAGTTTTATAATATATAAAGATTAATTATATAAATAGATACATAATTTTGTATTTTTCGTAACCAAGATACATCATTATTATAATAATGATAATAATGGTGTTATTATTATTATTATTATTGTCGTGACTTCTTTATAAATTTTTTTTTTTTTTTTTTTTTGATTAGTTTTTATTCATAAAATTATTGATAAATCATTAACTTGTTTTGCATAACCAAGGATGTTTTTTCTTTTTGAAAGCTTAAACTTGAGGTTCAACAACACCTTCAGAAGATTTTTTATATTCTTCAAAAGCAGTTAAAGCATCTTCGAAATGATTATTGAATAATTCATCATCTTCTAATAAGGCCAAAATTTCTTGATTATCCAAATCCAACATCATACCGGTAATTTTACCAGCAGCTTCAGGTTCTTGAGCTTTACCAGTAGAAACAATCTTTGGGTATAATTCTTCACCCAAGATTCTCTTTTGTTGTTCAATTGGAGCAGAAGCAATGATGGCAGCTAAATCTCTGGTATTACGTTTGACTTGATTACGGTTGTTTGGATAGTAACCTCTTTGCTGACGGTTATTTGGACCTGGAGAACCAGCAGCATTTGGGTTTTGGAAATCACCACCGTAAACTGGAGGCATACCATAAACTGGAACTGGTTGACCATTTGGACCAGGTCTTGGCCATTGACCTTGAGGAGGAGGTATTTGACCTCTTGGCATCATCATTTGAGGATTTGGAGGGAAAGGACCATTACCTCTACCATTTGGAGGGAAGAAACCAGGTTGTTGACCATAAAACATTGGAGGAATGAATTGACCTGGAATACCACCAGTAGCAGCAGCATTTTGCATTCTCATTTGATTACGGGCTTGAATTTGTTGTTCTAATTGAGAACGTCTAACATCTTTACGTTGGGCTAAAGCAACATATAAAGGTTTACCCAAAACCATACGTTGATTCATTTCAGTAATAGCTTTAGTAGCTTCTTCAGGAGAAGAGAAACAAACGAAACCAAAACCTTTAGATTTACCAGTTTCATCAACCATAACTCTAGCAGAAGTGATTGAACCAAATGGTTTAAATTCTTCTTCTAATTTTTCAGAATCAATTGAATCATCCAAGTTTTTGATAAATAAATTAACACCTTGATATTTAGCTAATTTTTCTAATCTAGTTGATTCATATTGTTTTTTCAATTCTTCTAATCTTTCTCTCTTTTTTTGAGCTCTACCAACATAAATTTTTTGACCGTTGATTTCTTTATCATTTAATTCTTCAACAGCTTTTAAAGCAGAATCATGATTTTCAAAATTAACAAAACCAAAACCTTTTGAATTACCTTCTTGATCTTTTTCTAAGTAAATAGAAGTAACAGTACCATAAGGTTTAAATAATTTTTCAAAT
Organism: Hyphopichia burtonii NRRL Y-1933; assembly: GCF_001661395.1. Taxonomy (NCBI): domain Eukaryota; kingdom Fungi; phylum Ascomycota; class Pichiomycetes; order Serinales; family Debaryomycetaceae; genus Hyphopichia; species Hyphopichia burtonii. The sequence continues at coordinate 1,813,951 of NW_017963730.1, forward strand.
TCTTCTTCAGAAAATTGTAAATCAATATTTTTAACATAAACGTTGGTGAAGTTAGCCTTCATTTCTTCAAATTTAGATTCACGATCTTTTTTAGAAACATGTTTACCAACGAAAACTTCACGATCATTCAATAACATACCATTGACATTTTCAATAGCAGCTTGAGCAGCTTCAGCAGTTTCATAATGAACAAAACCAAAACATTTAGAGATACCCATATCATCAGTGGCAACTTTACAAGACAAAATCTTACCAAAAGCTGAAAAGGTATCGTGTAAAGCTTTATTGTCAATGGCAGGATGTAAATTTTTAATAAAGATGTTACCATCACCATTTCTTCTTAAAGAAGGATCTCTTTGAGACCACATGATACGACATGGACGACCTTCAACTGGACTATAGTTTAATTCTTCAATAGCTTTTTCACCATCTTCAAATTTATGATAATTAACATAAGCATAACCTAAAGATTTTTTGGTGACAGCATCACGACAAACTCTAATAGATGAAACTTGTCCAATAGGAGAAAAAATTTCAAATAATAAAGCTTCATTAACACTGGTGTTTAATTCACCAACGTACAAAGAAGCAGAAGTATCAGCAACATTGGCTCCTTCAGTTTGGTCTTCTTGTTCAGCACTAGTTGGAACAGTAGTTTCTGAACCAGCATTTGGTGAATCAATAGACAATTTGTCTAAAGATTCTTGAACTTGGGTGGCATCGGTGGCGGCAGACATCTTTAATTAAAAATTTAGTTTTTTTTTTACTTTTTTAAATTTTTAATTTTTTTTTTTATATTTTTTTTTACTTTATGTGTTTTTTTTTTTCTATTTTTCAATCTTGTTCGTTAAACGAAGTACTACTGAAAAATGAGAATGTATGGTTATCCAAAAAAAACGAAATAAAGTGGTTATTTAAGAAATATTACAAAAAAAGAAGTAGTTGTTTTATGGTGATACTCTTTTTTTTTTGTCCAATTTTCATTTTTTTTTTTTCTTCAGTGCCTACAAAAAATTTTCATTTGTTTGTAAAGAATTAAAAAGGGCGCAAACCACAGAACAAATCAAGAGATGAGTTTGAAAAAAAAAGAACGATGGAAAAATGAAAATTTCATTTTAGTTGAAAAGGTTACCCGAACACAGGTTGATGTATTGTTCGTATGTATAATGTAGTATAATGTATCTGATATAAAGAATTAATGTATGATATAAAGTTAATGTATGATATAAAAGATTAATGTATGATATAAAAGATTAATGTATGGTATAAAAGATTAATGTATGATACAAAGAATAATGTATGATATAAAGAACTAATGTATCTAATTAATGTGTCTGAAATACAAAGAGGAATTAAAGTCATTAAGCAGCTTTTGGTTTTTTTGGAGCCGAAGATTGGGTCTTGATTCTAGAATACATATCGGTGATTTTTTTACTTGGAACTTTAGCAGGCCAATATAATCCAGCATATGACCATAAATGTTTTCTAGTTTTATCAACCAGTGACAGTTTAGAGGATTGATTTTGAATATGGTCTCCAATTTTAATCAATTCTTTTCTTAAAATTGTAGCCCATTCATGTTTATCTAAACCTTTATTACCTTTATGAATTTTCATTAATGATTTGGAAACTGGCTTCAAAGTAGATTTGCATTTATCTTCATCCATACTTTCATATTCAAGTTCATTATCTTCCTCTACTTCTTTTTTAACTTTGGTAGGTTCCTTTTTAGGTTTTTTAACCTTCATAATTTCTGGAGATTGCGATTTCTTTTTATTAGTCTTACCATTACTTATTGGATTTGGTGATTCAGCCTTAACTTTACGTACTCGTTTTTTAGTAGTTGTTCCATTAGTAGTGCCATTAGTTGGTTGCTCATCGTCTCCTCTTAATAAACTGAACAAGTAGTCAACTCTTCTTCCAAGATGAACAGCACCCGGTACTTTCTTAACTGATTTTGTTTCTTTAGTAGCTTTTGGATTAATAGATTCTAAAAATAATTTATTTTGCAATCCTAATAATGGATCATCTCTAATTTGAACCCATTGTCCATATCCAAACTTATAAACCCCAACTAATAACATTGCATCATCTCTTGCATTCCATTCACAACTCCATGATGTAACTTGTTTTGGTGGTTTGGGCAATTCAAATTTTATAGGATTTTCCTTTGGTATTAAACTTTCTAATAATTTCATATCAGTTGGTCTCATCAAGACCAATTCTGCATTTATATTTTTAACTCCTTGATAATCAAATAATACCGCTTTTTTCTCCTTCTTTTTAGCTACCCATAATGCCATCAGATTGGTTCCATCTTCATTAACAATGTTTTTATCCTTCAGTTCCATAGCTTTGCGTTCTAATTCAGCTAAAACTTTACTTCTTCTAGCCTCTTCTTCTTTAACCAAAGTTTTAGAAGTACTAATAATCTCATTGTACGCATGTTTAATTAAAACTGGACTCTTATTGGAGATACTACCTTCTTCAACTAATTGTTCCCATTTTCCTGATAAATCACCCAATCTTAAAATTGATCTATAAATTCCTCTAATTTCTTTTTCGGATAATTGATGATTATCTTGATTTCTTCTTCTTGCATTTCTTCCATTTTTACCAGAATCACTATCAAATTCTTCATCTTCATCATCGCTTGCTTCTGTTCCATTTAATTGATTAACTGCGGCTTTTCTTCTAGAATACATAGCAATTTGATCTTGTAAGAATTCTTCGTCAGCTCTTTTCTTTTCTTCATCCTTTAATTTTGCTAATTCTTCTTGTGGTATAATATCATCCCATTCGACATCTGCTTTATAATCAGTAACTTCAAATTGTTTTAAAAATTCTTCTGAACCTAAATTAGATTCTCCTAAATCTGGTGTAGTAACATGATCTTCTGCATGATTTAAAACATCGTCTAAATTCAAATCTTCTAATTTCTTTTGATTTTCATTAGCTTTAAACATATTACCAGCACCAAATTTTAAAATTTGGGTTAATTCACCTGCCGATGGCTCCGTCTTACTCTTTTTGGAGTTTGGATCGGTAATACCTAATGATATAATTGCATATTCTAAAATCATCTTCTTTCTAGCTCTTTCTAAAATCTCTTCTTCAACGGTGTCTTTACTAACAAATCTATATACAGAAACATGATTTTTTTGACCAATTCTATGAGCTCTTGCCATTGCCTGTAAATCAGCTTGGGGATTCCAATCTGAATCAAAAATGATAACAGTATCAGCAGTCATCAAATTAATACCTAAACCACCAGCTCTAGTGGATAATAAAAATGCAAAATCTTTAGAATCTGGTGCATTGAAATGATCGATGGAAATTCTTCTTTGACTTGAGGCAATACCACCATCTAATCTTTGAAATTGGTAACCTTTAATTGACATATAATCACCCAAAATGTCCAACATTCTAACCATTTGGGAAAATATTAAAACACGATGTCCTTCTTTCTTTAATCTAGTTAATAATTGTTCTAATAAAACCATTTTACCCGATGACATAATCATTCCTCTTAAAATATTATCTCTCGAATTAGATCCAGCTTTAGTAAGAACTCTATCTTCAGCACCATCAAATAAATAAGGATGATTAGAAGCTTTTTTCAATTCACTCATAACATTTAGTAAAGAGATTTGAGAACCTTTATTTCCAGCATTTAAAGCAGAATAGTTTTTGGTAATGATATTTTTATAATAGTCAGTTTGAAGATCTGATAGTTCAACTCTTAGAATTCGTTCAGTTTTAGAAGGTAATGATTTTTCAACATCTTTTTTCAATCTTCTTAAAATAAAAGGTTGAATTTTTTTCTGTAAATCTTTGATATATTGTTCTTGTTCATCATCGGGAGATTCAAAATCAATCTCTTGTTCAATACTGAATCTACCTGGCATTAAAAAGTTACACAATGCAGCTAATTCTTTAATATTATTTTGTAATGGAGTACCAGTAATTAAAAGTCTATTACTAACTTTAAATGACTTTAAGGATTCATAAAGGGAAGATTCTGCATTCTTCAAACGATGAGCTTCATCAACAGCTAAGAATTGCCATGAAATTGAACCTAAATCTGATCTATCTTTTAAAATATATTCATAAGTTGTTAGTAAAATATTAAATTTTGGTTTGTGATTAGCAGTATAAAATTCATAATTTCTTATGTTACGTCTTGCTTCAGTATTACCTAAATAGTAAATACAATTAACTTCTGGAGCCCATTTTTCAAAAGTTTCTTGCCAAGCGGGTATAGTTGATAAAGGAACAACTACAATATGAGGACCGTTTTGACGTCTTGCATAAATTAACCAAGACAAAAAACTAACGGTTTGAACAGTTTTACCTAAACCCATTTCATCTGCAAGGATACCATTTTCATTTCTTGACCAAAGGAAAGCCATCCAATTTAGACCAGTTAATTGAAAATCTCTTAATTCACCATTTTTAATAAACAAAGGTTGTTTAGATAATTTTTCGAATCTTGGTCTTTGAGATTGTGGATAATTAGCTGATAAATTAGGTAAAATTTTTGATTTTAATCTTTGTTGATAACGAGAAACTTGATCTGGAGCACGTTCAGCAATTTGTTCAGCGTCTTCCCAAGAACATTCATCATAATAAAGTCTTTTCCATTTAACATAGTATTGTAATTTGGAATCACCATTTTCATCCTCAACACGATCACTATCAACAATTCTTTCAACTTGAGTATATTCTTCTTGTTCATCACGTCTTCTTTCACGTTCTATATCCATTGCTTCAATATCTTCTTTTGTAGTTAGAGGATCATTTCTAATAGCCTGATCCATTATTATGAATTGTTTAATATAATTTTCAACTTTTCTAAAACCTTTGAAATTTTTTAAAGTTGACCAAGGTTCCCAAGTATTATGTAAATGGGAAGCATCTGACCATTTTATTTTAAATAGGTAATCGAGTTTTGGTTCATCGGTTAATTCAGTAACTTCATTATTAATTTTATGATCCATTACTATATCAATTCCACGTTCGTCTTCGGCTTCAACTGCTTGTTGATAATAATAATAATCACCATTTGCTTCATCATCATTTTCATCAAACTCTGGACCACTTTCCAATAAATCTTCATCGTCTTCATAATCAACCACATAGTTGACTTGTTTACTATTTCTAGAAGAAAACCTAACTTCTTGAGGAACTGAAGATAAGGATGGTTTCTTAGGTTTTTTCAATGATTTTTTCGACGATTTTTTAGAATTACGTTTTTTATTATCAAGCATGAATTCATCATCATCATCATCATCATCGAAATCATCTTCATCATCATCTTCTTCTTCATCTTGATAATCTTGAGCAGCAGCGTTACGTTTGGATTTTTTCTTCGGCCTCAAATCATCTTCATCACTGTCATCACTTTCAACGATTGAAGCACCACGTCTTTCACGATGAGACCTTCTTAACCCATATAGCTCTGGATTTTGAGAAGCTTCTTGTGGGATATATGGTTTAACCATGTTTTGGATTGAATAAGAGTTAAAAACAAGTAACAGTTGATAGTTAACCAAAGAATGTTTCGGATAATGCAATAGGAAAGAAACACTAGTTATGAACCAGCTTATAGGTAATGGTAACGAAATATAGCTATTGGATCAAAAGTAATTGAAAAATATTTCAGTTTTTCAATTATTGAGCGGCTAATTTCAATAACAATAACAAAATAAACAAGATGAATCTCGGTTTGATTCAAATTGTAAGTAGAAGCAGGAATGCAAGGGGTAGAGAAAAGGAATTACTTCGAATAACACTTGACAATGATAAAAAGCGGAAACGAAATGGGTATCTCACCTAAACCTAAACAACGAAAAGTAGATAGATTTTGAAGAGAAAAAAAATTCAAAAAAAAAAAAGGTTTTGTATTATCAAGTATACAAAAAAGCAACAGGGAGTTCACTAGTGAATCCAAGTGAATGCGTTTGGATAGTTGAGATGGTTAAGTTGACAATAAGCTTAACTTGCAAAAGATCTGGCGTTGGTTAAAATTAATTTTTGAGTTTTCCCTCTTTTTTTTTTTGGTGATTTTTCTGTTTTTCTATTTTTTTTTTTTCTTTTGCCTTTTTTTTGGCTTTTCAAGTTGGCGGTATTTTTTCCTTGCCCTTAATTTTAGTTTGTGTTTCTACAATGTCAATTGGACGTATTAAGATTGAATGTATTTAAGTATTTAATGAAAATCGTTAAAAGGTAACGCTAGATGACACGGACTACTAGCATTCAGTGAACTCTGGTATACTGAGCGTGCAGTCCACCTCTTAGCCAGACAAGCCAAATAAATCAGCAGTCAAAGCCAATTGGCAAGACCAGAACTTCAAAAGATTGTCTGAAGGTCAGAAAACAAAACACCATTGAAGTACCAGAATATCAGAGACAAGAATGCCAGCTAGAATACCAGTCAGGAAACCTGAACCTAGACCACAGGAACACCACAGACTAGGAGCGTACAAACGGTTTTGGTCAAAGTTGGATAGACTAAACAGAAGAACGACACCTGGATAAAGGCCCCTGATAGAAACATCAACGAATCGCTGAAGCACCCATCACACACCTTAATCCAGAGCCCTTCCCACTAATAGTCCATTCCAATGAATTCAGTTATCCAAAAATGCTGCACATCTGCAAGTTGCAGCCAAATTGCAACCCTGGATCCCCTAACAACACCAAGACCAACCACCACTAAATGCCAGCACCCACAACAATAACCCTGGAAGACGCCGAGGATAGTGCCACCAAGCTCCACCAACTAATCCCACCCGGAATAAGTACTAATCTGATCAACCCGGTAATAATACCCAGCAGCCAGTGAAAAATAGTTGCAAAAACTGCCTATCTAACAAAACAAAAAAAAACCAATAAAAAAAAAACCAATAAAAAAAAAAAAAAAAAAAGAACTATTAAAAAACGAGTAAAACTAACAAAAGTGGTGTTAAAGTGTTATTTCATTTGGGGGATTTTGTCGTCTTTATAAACTTTTTCGCGGGTTTGGGAAAAAGGTCGTGCATGACGTTATACAAATGGTGTACGGGTTAGTTGCATACGGGCGGCGGCTAAAAAGGGTTACCCGATTATTGTGCAGCACCGCACGACTTCCACCCAGTAGTCCGGGTAACTTAGTGAATACTGGGCCCGTACACCACCGTCTCCCCAAATACAGTTGTTATGGTCCGTGAGTGCAGTATGGCACTTGGAAACTGCTCACGGCAAGGCGCTGTACGCTGTCCGCCTGAACAGCTTCTTAAGCGTCGGGATGTGCGCAGCCAATCATAAACGAACAGTTTGTAATAAGTACTGCGTATTACGCGTGGAGTCGCACACAGCGCGCGTAAACGTGAGACCAGTGCTCAACGTAGCAGAAACAAAAAAAAAGGCTGTTTTTGTGCAGTACATCATCTTAAACAACTAAAGAAGTACTAACAAAAAAGTGCTAACAAAANAAAAAAAAAACTGTGCAAAAAAAAAAAAAAAAAAAAAAAAAAAAAAAAAANGAAAAAATTTATCAATTTGTTAACGTTCAACTTAACTTATACAACTTATTACAACTGCTTATACGGCATACTCTTTATAAGTGATTTCAGAGAGTTGAAACAGGTGCTTTAAAAAGAAACAAGGAACAAGCTTAAGATGGTTGAGAAAAGTACTAGAATTGCAATTGTGTCCACTGATAGGTGTAAACCGAAGAAGTGTAGACAAGAATGTCGTAAAGCATGCCCAGTAGTTAAAACTGGTAAATTATGTATTGAAGTGGCACCAACATCCAAGATTGCCTTTATTTCGGAAACATTATGTATTGGTTGTGGTATTTGTGTTAAAAAATGTCCCTTTGATGCCATTAATATTATTAATTTACCAACTAATTTAGATTCTCAAACCACCCATAGATATTCTGCTAACTCATTTAAGTTACACAGATTGCCTACTCCAAGACCAGGTCAAGTTTTAGGTTTAGTAGGTACTAATGGTATTGGTAAATCAACCGCATTAAAGATTTTAGCTGGTAAACAAAAACCAAATTTAGGTAAGTATGATGATCCTCCAGATTGGGAAGTTATTTTGAAACATTTTAGAGGTTCTGAATTACAGAATTATTTCACTAAAGTTTTAGAAGATGATATTAAAGCTATTATTAAACCTCAATACGTTGATAATATTCCAAGAGCTTTAGCTAAATCTCCGGTCAAAGATGTCGGTGGGATTTTGAAAAGTAAATTGGAACGTAAAGATGATATTAAATATATTGTTGATATTATGGAATTAAAAGGTCTTTTGAAAAGAGAAGTGGCTCAATTATCTGGTGGGGAATTACAAAGATTTGCTCTTGCTATGACTTGTGTTCAAGCTGCTAATGTTTATATGTTTGATGAACCTTCTTCTTATTTAGATGTTAAACAAAGATTAAGAGCTGCTGAATTAATTAGATCTTTATTATCTCCAGAATGTTATGTCATTTGTGTTGAACACGATTTGTCAGTATTGGATTACTTATCCGATTTTGTTTGTATTCTTTATGGTGCTCCTTCTGTTTATGGGGTAGTTACTTTACCTGCTTCAGTTAGAGAAGGTATTAACATCTTCTTGGATGGTCATATTCCAACTGAAAATATGAGATTCAGAAATGAATCCTTACAATTTAAATTAGCTGATGCTGCCGATGGTTTAATTTTGGATCGTACTAACGCCATGGAATATCCTTCCATGAAAAAGACTCAAGGTGATTTCCATTTAACCGTGGAAGGTGGTGATTTCACCGATTCGGAAATTTTGGTTATGATGGGTGAAAATGGTACTGGTAAAACTACTTTTTGTAAACTATTAGCCGGTGCTATTGCTCCAGATAATGGTCAAGAAATTCCAAAATTAAATATTTCAATGAAGCCTCAAAAAATTGCTCCAAAATTCCCAGGTACCGTTAGACAATTATTTTTCAAAAAGATTAGAGCTGCTTTCTTACATCCTCAATTTCAAACTGATGTTGTTAAACCTTTAAAAATTGATAATATCATTGATCAAGAAGTTCAAACTTTATCTGGTGGGGAATTGCAAAGAGTCGCCATTGTCTTGGCCTTGGGTGTTCCTGCTGATATTTATTTGATTGATGAACCTTCTGCTTATTTGGATTCTGAACAACGTATTGTCTGTTCTAAAGTTATTAGAAGATTTATTCTTCACGCTAAAAAGACTGCTTTCATTGTGGAACACGATTTCATCATGGCTACTTATTTGGCTGATAGAGTTATTGTTTTCGATGGTCAACCTTCTAAAGACAGTTATGCTAGATCTCCAGAATCTTTATTAACTGGTTGTAATAGATTCTTGAAAAATTTGAATGTTACTTTTAGAAGAGATCCAAATTCTTTTAGACCAAGAATCAATAAGTTAGATTCTCAAATGGATAAAGAACAAAAATCTAGTGGTAATTATTTCTTCTTGGATAATTCAGAATTATAATAGTTTTAGTCCTTCCATTATGCATCGTTGACCCATTCATTTCAAATGGGTTATTCAAATTATTTATCATTATTTTTATCGGCTTGTACATTAGTTTCTTAATTGCATTATTAATTCATTATGCATGGCTATCATTTCTTTATGATGTTCCATAATTTTACGTAATATTTTTTTTTCTTTTTACATTTCATTTGCTGCAAAAAAAGTGTATACACTTCTTTGAGTTATTGGTTTTCCGACTTGCTTGTCTTTCCTGTTTTGTTTGCTTTTCTGTCAGAGAATAGTTCGGTTGTTGGTATTTCTCTGAATTACAAAAAAAAAAAAAAAAAGATAAATCTTCTCTTATTTATGAAAATTTGTTTCGAATACCAATTCTCTAATTAATAAAAGCACATCTGTAAGTAATCGTATTGTAAGTCTATAAATGCTAATCTATTGATGGAATTGAATTTCAGTATCCTTGTCTAAGTCATATAAGTATGTCAATCCAAACTCAGGTACTTTATAAAAATTACTCTTATTAAGCTTGCTAGTTAAATCTAACAATAAATTCTTTGGTTCCAAAATTGGCTCTGAGCTTAACTTGAAAGTCCCCCAGTGTACACCCATCATAAATTTAGATGATAAGTTATTAACAATCTTGATAGATTCTTCTGGTGATATATGGCGAGGTTTCTGATGCCACGATGGACAATATTGCCCAATTGGTAATAAACTTAATTTGACTGGACCATGTTTCTTACCAATTAAATTAAATAGCTCTTCACAATAACCAGTATCCCCAGCATGATATAAAATGGATTTTCCGTTACGTTTTATAATAAATGATGCCCATAAAGATTGATTTGAATCTAATATATAACGACCAGACCAATGCATTGTCGGAAGACAAACAACTTCATATTTATCAGGTAGTTTACTTTCAGGATTCTGTAAAGTAATAAATTGATTAAGAGGTACAGTATCCCACCAATCCATTTCTATGATGTTGAAAATTCCTTTCCTGGCTAATTTCTTTTTCATTCCAAGAGGAACAATCCAGGTAGCTGAATTACCAATTTTTTTAGCAAAATCCATTTCAAGATGATCTGGATGATCATGAGAAACCATTACAAAGTTTAATTTATTGTTGGTAGCATGATTTATATCTTCTAGAGATAGAGGAGATTTAATGAGCCTCCTGGGACCAAAATGTTGGCTTATAAGATGATCACTGATAATGGGATCAGTCAAGAAGTTGATACCTGATATTTGAATCAATGAGCAAGATTGACCCAACCATGTGAATAACATCTGATTGTTAACAGCCGGAATATTACTAGTGAGTGAATTAAACCAGCCAGAAGAACTAAAGAGTTTCTTGAAATTATTTTTGGAGAGGCATTCTTGGAAAATTACTGCATTCTCTTTCATTATTTCAAGATTTGGTTTATGACTTTTGAGCAAATCACCAACTTCTTTGAACTCACCACTTGGCGAAGGATACTTGTCATGAAGTTCAATCTTATTACCATAGATACTTTCTACTGCTTCCATCAATCTGACAAACAAAAATTCAAACCCAGTCTGGGGTCGATATTCTTCAAATGGATTTATGAACATTCCGGATATGGTGGCAGATTTATATTTTTTTATTGCTTCATCGTCATCTTCTGAGATATCCTTCATTAGCTTACTAAACTTCTGCTGACGCGAGTAAACCAAGTATCTGGTCCTCAATTGCATGTATACTTCGAAAGAAGTATAAGATAGTAGTATTCCTAAACCAACCTTTGATTTGATCGATAAAGTGGTAAATTGAATCATACTTTGTGTTTTTTCTTTGGCTTATATAAGAGTACACGGACTCCAAATTCAAAATTATATAGAATGCGTTTTTATTTAATCTAAGTATCTAGGAGTATTCAGTGAATTCAGGAAAGACCAGTTGATTTTATACCGATCTTTCGCTCCATATTTTTTTTTTTTTTTGTAAACATCAGATCGGAAGACCCGCACATTGACATACTACGACTGTCTATAGTAAATGATTAGGTTATATAAGAAATACATTATATGGTGAAAATAGTGTAGATTAATGCTTCTTAACAACACCAGCAGCGTCAGCTGCTGCAAGGATGTGTTTCTTATAAGCATGAATATCACCAGGAAATCTATAAACTTTACTATCTTCTGCAACCCAAATTTCTCTACATACCTTATCAATGATGGAGACATCATGTGAAACCATTAAAACACCACCTTTGAAATTAATTAATGCGTCAGCTAAAGCATCTAAACCTTGGGTATCCAAATGATTTGAAGGTTCATCCAAAATCAAGATATGAGGTTGGGCTAAACATAATGCTGCAAATGCAACTCTTGATTTTTGACCACCAGATAATAATTGCATTTTTTGTAAACCTAAAGTACCACTAATACCGAAAGAACCTAAATGACGTCTATATTCTTCATCTGATTTCCCTGGAAAAGTTTGAGACATCCAAGAAACAGCAGACAACGATAAATCCATTGCATCAACATGATGTTGAGCAAAATAACCAATTCTCAATCTACCATTTCTATTTATAAAACCTTCAAGAGGGCTTAATTGTTCCATTAATAATTTTAAAAGAGTAGTCTTACCAGTACCATTACCACCACAAAATGCGATACGAGAATCCATTTGAACATCTAATTCACAATTTCTCAATAGTATTTTATCAGGAGAATAACCAAAAGTGACATCTTGCATTTGTAATATAGGAGGAGAAAGATTATCTGGGTCTGGGAATTTGAAAGTAACTGCTCTATCATCTTCAGGAGGTTCTAAAATAGGTAATTTTTCCAATTTCTTGATACGAGATTGGGCTTCAGAAGATTTAGCAGCATTATATCTGAATTTATCAATAAATTGTTGCAAATGATTACGGTAAGCCATTTGATTTTCATATTCACGACGTTGGTTTTTAATTCTTTCTTCTCTTGTTGAATAGAAAGAATCAAAATTCGAACCTCTATAATAATCTAATCTTTCAGAATGTTGATGGATAATATCAGTAGCAACTTCATTCAAGAATGCACGATCATGTGAAACAACCAAGACAGTTGCTTCATAAGATTGTAAATATTTAGCTAAATAAGTAATGGAAGGAACATCCAACATATTAGAAGGTTCATCTAGTAATAATAAATCAGGTTTACAGAATAAAGCTCTTGCTAAAGATAATCTCATTCTCCAACCACCAGAAAATGATTTTGTTTCTTGATGTTGAGATTCTTTAGTAAAACCCAAACCATATAAAATTGAAGCAGCTCTACTTTCAGCTTTTTCAGATTCCATTTCATATAATTTATCATTGATATCTTGTAAATGTTTTTCCAAATCTTCACGTTCATTATCTAATTTTCTAACTTCATTACTTTCTTCATCAAATTCAACTCTTAATTTTTCGATTTCATTGATTCTTTCGGTAATTTTTGATTCTTCACCTAATAAATTTTTTCTCCAAACATCAGCATCTAAAACACTTTGTAATGCAGGAGTATCATCACCTCTAATTTCTTGCTCAACATGTAAAATTGAAATATGTTTTGGAATATTTAATTCTCTTCTTGATAAAGCTCTTAATAAAGTGGATTTACCAATACCATTTTGACCAACAAGACCGTATCTTCTACCGTAAGCTAAAGTTAAAGAAGCTTCACTTAAAATTCTTTGACCGTCACCAATATATAAATCGAAATTATCAATTTTAATATCTTTTGATTTACCAGCACTTGAACCGAAGTCAAGAGGATTAATTTCCAAAAAGAAAGAGTCATAATCATCAGTTTGTTTCTCATTTAATAATTTAGAAGCTTCATATTGAACAAATTTATTATTTCTTTTAGCAACTTTTTTGGCAATTTTACGTTCTTGTTTTTCTAATTTCTTCTTATCAACTCTACTTTCCATTTGTCTACCAGTATGCTCAATATCATTACTAGCACTTAATAAAGCTAAAGAAGAATTAATATCTCTTTTACTATTATTTTGACGTAATAAATTAACATCCAACAATCTTTTAGAAGTATCACCAGTAATTTCTAATTTAGCAACATTATCTTTCAATTGTTTAGTTAATTGTTGATTCAAAGTAGTAGATAATCCAGATACTTTATCCTCAACCCCACCAGCATCAACTAATAAATCTTTTATATAATTCATTTCTTGATTAATATCAACTTGTTGAGCCAAAACACTATCTTCAGTAGAATTAGAAACATGTTGAATATACCCAACTGCGTAGTCTGCAACAATCGGGTCTATCGAAGGAACTGCCTGAAGCACCTGTAATCTTATGTTTGACATTATCTTTAAATGAATAGTCCAGTTGGAATCAATCAAGACTTTTCACTTCATCACAATTTTTCACTAACTTTTTTGGGGTGGTACACGTCCCAACTTACTCTTAAGATAAGATGAAGATACTACCAAAGGTATACTAGTAGGAATCTTACAAGTATATCTATTGAAAGTAGTTGGCATTTTTTATTGATTTATCACTGTATGAATAGCTGAAACACAACAATTAAGTCACTACGCTTGAAATACTACAATAATTGAAAATTTCATGATACACTAGATCTAAAATTCAAATCTATAGCTTATAAACTTATAAAGCAGCTTTAATTTTAGCTTCTAATTTATCTTGGCTGTTTAAAGCTTGAAGATCAGAATTACCACCAATGTGTTCGCCGGCAATAAAGACATTTGGAACGGTTCTTTGATTAGTAAGTTCATATAAAGCTTGTTGAATTTCATCACCATCAGATTCTTCATCCAATTCAATGATGTAAGCATCTTTAGTTAAAGAAGCTAAAGTTTTTTTAGTTTGAGTACAGTAAGGACAGTAGCTTTTGGAAGCAACAAAGATTGGGTGTTCTTTAATTAAAGCTTGAACTTTATTAGTAGTAGCTTGAGAAACCATTGTTGAAGAAGTAAAAGTACGTTTGAATAAACTTGGATTGAAAGTATTTCTTCTAAGAATTGAAGATATCATAAAGAAGAAGTTCAAGTAGATTTTTATATTTCAATTGCTTCATGAGTTTGTCATCTTTCTGTCACTTCTCGCCACAATAGCTACCATCGGGTGCACGGGTGTGTGGTTTTGCAACATAATTAGTAATATCTATCGATTTATATATTATATATACTATTATTTATTTAAATATATAATCATAATTTAAATTTTCATAAAGGAGGCTTACCATCGGTCCAGTCTTTGAAAGAATCAGTGTTAAAGATTTCAACTTGGTATCCATCAGGGTCTTTAACAAAGGCAATAATTTTAGCAGGACCTTCACCGTATTTCAAGGCCCATTCAACTTCAGGGAATTCAGATTCAATTTCTCTGCATAATTTTTCAGCGTTATCACAAGCAATACCAAAGTGACCGTAACCGGCAATTGCACCGTTTTCGGTGGAATTACCATCATGGTAACCTGGGAAAGAATCATCATTTTCAGTACCCCAATTGTGAGTTAATTCCAAGACTGATTGTTTAGTAGCTTGGGTAGAGACATCAAGAGAATCTTCTTTGAAATCTGGAGATTCATAACCCAAGAAATAAAGAGTAAATTTAGCATCTTCAAAAACTTTGGTATGGAATAATTTGAAACCAAGAACTTCACGGTAAAATTTCAAAGAAGCTTTTGGATCTTTTACTCTAATCATGGTATGGTTTAATTTGTAAGAAGATAAATCGGTTTTATTTTCAACCTTATTAACACCATGTTCAATCAATTCAATCCAGTATCCATCAGGGTCTAAGGCAAAAGCAATGTTTTTTTGTCTACCGTCAGATAATTTTTTTTTGAAAGAAACTTCATTACCCAATAATTTCTTTTCAGCTTCTTCTATGTTATCAACAGAAAAGCAAATATGACCAAACCCACGATCTTTTTCACCATTACCGTTATTAACTTTGAAACTAGAGTCATTTTCACTACCTGAATGATGGCATAATTCTAAAATACCTTCTCTGGCACACCAATTCAAATTTTTATTTGATTCATTTTCAATTCCTAAAATGTATAAAGTACGATCTGGTAAGTGCAATTGACTAATATGTTTAAGACCAAAATTTTTTTCATAGAAGGGAATTGAAATTTTTGGGTCTTTAATACGAAGACAAGTGTGATTAGTGATGAAAGACGAATCAAAAGTTGGCATTTTCCTGGTTGAGAAGAATCTTATATTCTTTAATTGATTAAAATATCTAAACATTTTTAAATTGCAGAGAAGATTGAATTGATCCTGGTATTTATAGAGCAATGGCAATCACAAAAAAAATGTTCCAGAAACTGTAAACTCACTACGGGCCGATCAAGACGGAAAATCATTACTAATACGTTAACTCCAGTACATCCTCTACAAAGTTGTGCTAGATTTTACGGATGAGACAGTTGAACGATTTATAGTTCATATTAAATAATTATATAGTTAATTGAGTAAAATTTGATTGTCAGAAGTTGATTGTCGAATAGTGATTGACAAGCAGTTGACAGAATTTCGGTTATTCACTTAGATATAATGTGAGTACTATAATGTCACTATAATGTCAGTACTATAATGTCACTATAATGTCAGTACTTTATTACCTTTAATGTCAATACTATCATTGCTACTTTAGATATCATACATGATACATACGCTATAGAATATATGATACCATACATCAATGTAATGCAACGGTATTAAAGTATTCGCATCAAATCCGAAAAATGAAAAATTTCATCATCGCTTCTTCTATAACGATGTTTAAAGTTATTGCAAGAACAAGTATAAGATATTCATCGTATTCAAGTATAAAACGAAATACTTTAAGTGATATTTATGAGGTGTATAAGCTGGGTAAACCGATATCGGTGGTGACCTCTCATGATTATATCAGTGCTAAAATGGCCGAGGAATGCCAATTTGATATTAATTTAGTGGGAGATTCGTTAGCCATGGTTGCATTAGGATATGAAGATACAAATGAAATACCATTTGAAGAAATGTTATACCATATCAAACTGGTTTATAGAGGTAATAAAAAATCTTTTATATTGGCTGACTTACCATTTGGTAGTTACGAAAAATCTCATGAACAAGCAATTGAATCATGTATTAAAATGGTAAAATATGGTAAAGCAAATGGAATTAAAATCGAAGGGGGTGAAGAAAATTTTGATTTAATAAGAAAAATTACTTCAATTGGTATACCCGTAATGGCCCATACTGGATTAACCCCACAACATCATAACGTTATGGGTGGTTTCAAACTACAAGGTAATACAAAAAATCAAGCTATTAAAATTTATAATGATTGTTTAAGTTTACAAAAAGCAGGTGCTTTCCTGATTTTACTAGAATGTGTTCCAAATAAATTGGCACAAGAAATAACAAATAAGTTGTCCGTACCAACCATTGGTATTGGTGCTGGTCCATATTGCTCCGGCCAAGTCTTGGTGATGGCTGATGTATTGGGCATGAATAATAATCCCCATCAACCAAAGTTTGTTAAATCTTATGAAAATTTTTTCGAAAAAGGCGTGGCTGCATTGAACAACTATCAAAATGAAGTTAAAAATAATCAATTTCCTTTAGCTGATGTTCATGGTTAT
Organism: Hyphopichia burtonii NRRL Y-1933; assembly: GCF_001661395.1. Lineage (NCBI taxonomy): Eukaryota > Fungi > Ascomycota > Pichiomycetes > Serinales > Debaryomycetaceae > Hyphopichia > Hyphopichia burtonii. The sequence continues at coordinate 1,831,069 of NW_017963730.1, forward strand.
AAAATGAAATCAGAGGTATTAAACGAGTTGAAAGAGTATACTAAACTGCTCTAACCTGCAAATAATCTAATATAACCTGCTAACATCAACATGTAAAAAAAACCTACGATCAACATGGGCTAACCTGTAAATATTGGCGTATCAACCTGCAGAACATCTTAGGGTTGAAAGCCGTTTTTTTGACGTATGTTACACAAAATAAATTACTGAAAAAAAGAACAAATTCCTCCAATACAAATTACTTGACCCCAATCCAAACCTTCACCAACCAAAGGTTGATGGTGAGCATCTTTATCAACCGCTGATAGGCTAAATTGTCAGCACTGGTCCACTCCAACACATAAACGATTATTTTTGGAAACAAGGCTGAGAGAAACCGTGTGACAAAACACAAGCATCAGGGAAAAAAAAAGAAATCCTAAGTTATGACACATGGGGCTATACTAGTGATCTATAAGTAATAAACTCGTAGTGTCAATAAGCATTGATTAATAGGAGATTAGCCTAAGTAGATAAATATTTCGTCAAAATATATAAACATATATATAAACAAAGTAATATATATCAAAATATACAAGAAATTATTTAGTTTTTCTAGGAATGATAATTCATAGATTGATATCAAATAAACGTTTTACATTTTTATTTTTATTACTTCAATTATGTTTATTTATAAAAATCCTAAAGTTTGATTGGAATTCAAATAATTTAATTAATAAAACATTAATTTCAATTAAAAAAAATGATTTAAATAATCAATTAAAATATAATCAACTTATTAAGCAAAAAGAAGATTTAAAAATTAATTGTATTGAATATTTTAATAATTTACCCCAAGAAATTTATGATAATCAACAATTAACATTAAAGCTGTTGAGAATATATTCAAAATGTTTTTTACAAAATGAATATAATTTAAATAATTGTTCTAATTTTGAATCTTTAATATCCCCATTTTTCACTGGTAAACTGCCAATTTATACTCATTGGGATAATCAATCTTATGTTCTACCTCAATCAACTTCTTTTTGTAATTGGAATCATTTCATTAATCAATTTAATAATAAAGGTATTGTGATAAGTATAAGTGATAATCAAGATAATATTGAAGAAAGTCTCTCATTATTGAAGATTTTAAGATTTTGGTCAAATACTTTACCAATTCAATTTGTACATAAAGGAGATTTATCAATAACGAATCAAAATAAATTAATATCTATGGCTAGAGATAATTTAAGTTTGAATTTATCAAATGGAACTTTCTTAAATTTAAATTCTTCCCCACAAGATTTATGGTTTGTAGATGCTTCTCCTTCAATTTCCAAAAAATTTCTGAAAAAATTCACTCATTTTAAAAATAAATGGATTTCAATGTTATTTAATCTGTTTCAAGAAATTATATTAATGGATACTGATGTTGTTCCCTTTATAAATCCCTCAAAATTTTTCGATTTAGAAGATTACTTGAAATACAACGCTCATTTCTTTAAAGATCGTCTGTTACCTCAATTTATTGATAACTATCAATTAATTCATTATAAATCTTTATTACCTTCTGGATTTGAAAAAAAATTCTTCAACATTTCGGTTGATCAATCATTCATTGCTGAAAATGGTTTTTTCAATTTTGGAACAAAGCATTTAATGGAAAGTGGTTTGGTAATAATGAATAGAACAAAACCTCATTTCGCTGGGTTATTAGCCAGTGTTAACTTACAATTAAATGATGTAACTTCAAAAGCAGTTTATGGTGATAAAGAACTTTTTTGGATTGGCCAAATACTAATTGGTAATCATAATTCATTTTCCTTCAATGATAATAATGCAGCAGCAATTGGAACTTATAATGAAACATCTAAACTGATTTGTTCAACTCAAATGGGCCACTTTGACTCCAATCTTAAATTACTATGGACTAATGGTGGATTAAATATATGTAAAAAAAATTATGCCTTTTTTTGGGATTATACTTGGTATAAATCTTTAAGAAAAAAATTTAGCTCTATAGCAAAAATGAAAAAAAGTTATTCAAACCCAATCGATTTAAAATTTGCTTTAATCCCTCCTAAAAATGATATAATTCCAACAATTATTAAAAATATTAAAATTTCAATGGTTGATAATTTTAAAAAAGATCGTTCTTTAGGTTGTGATGGTTACTTTTATTGTGCTTTTAGAGGTGATGATCCCTCTGATCAAGGTACTTTAATCAAATTTAACAATGATGAATTAAATCTTTATAATCATGTCATCGATATTTGGAATTCAAAGTTAGTGAACTCATCAATAATATAATTCATAATCTATTCACTTCTTTAATTACTTTTTTTAATAGTTCTTAGTCTTTAATTCAATGCATATTCTAATTTATTTCATCCGTTAAAAAAAAATGATCAAATTCAACATTTATAGAATCTTCCACACATTGACTCAACATATGCACTTTTATGGCTGGTCCATATTCTGATGCAAATGCTCTTGTTACAATACAACTTATTAATATATCAGTATTGACTGTTTTCAAGTCGACATACTCTAATAAATATCTCAATATTCCTATTGGTGACAAAACTCCCTTTGATAAGCATTTTTCTCCTTTTAACCACTTTTTTGGAAATTCCTTTTTCCTTTGAAATTCAATTAATTCTCCTATATAATTTTTGAAAAAAGTTTCATTTTCGTTAAACACTGGACTTATTTGAAATAACCCATCATTAGTTATTAAAGGGTAACCTTCATGATAAGATTTTCCGACAAATTCCAAAGTCTTGTCTGCAAATAGCTGGAAAAAACAGTGATGGCTACTTACAAATATCTCTGAAGCTCTTTCTGGGCCATATTTCAGTAGAAATTGGAAATGCTCAGGGATGTCATTCTCAAGAATGGATTCCATCAACTCATTTTGCAGGAATCCTTGTGTTGAATTAGTATCCGATACAATCTTTCTTGAATTTTCCAAATCTTTAATAACTTGTTTCAATCTCTGATTCTCCAACTTTAAATCTTCAATCTCTTGATTTCTTCGATTTCGTAAGTTCTTCTGAGATTCTCTCATTTGTCGAAGTCTCTCATCTCTTGAGATTCTTCTTCCTTTATACATTATAGTATCTTCCTCGTCAACGTCACTTGCTTCATTCTTTGCGGTTTTGGTTCCAGCCTTCATTTGGATTAGTTCGAGAGTAGAATCTTATTGATTTATAATTATTCGTATTGCTCTTTTTTTCATCCGGTGCAAAAAAAAAAAAAAAAAGAATAAAGAAACTCAACGGAGCTACTAATGTCCGATAAACTGAGATAAGATGAGCTTGATAGGAATGTAAAGTCAATTAACCGGTTTATCTTGTTTTTAAGACTCAGAAATTGGTAGTCTACATGTAAAAGGTTTGTTTTGCTGCAAAAAAAATTAATATTCTATAAACTTACTTTTCGAATTCAATGGAGTCTTCCTCTTGTTTAAATTTCTTATAAACAAAGAAATGGAATAGCACGCATCCGATCAAAGACATGGCATTGAATGCAAGCATAACTTCGTAACCAGCTTTATAATGAGGGGCTTGATCAGTTGGGAAAACTACTAAAGGTAACCATGCATTCATGACATGGGTGAAAATAACAATCATAACAATGATTGTTGATCTGACTTCGTTATCTAGACGCCAAATCTCAGGTATAAAAGAGGTAATGATTGGACCTGTTGATTGTACTGTGTACATGATGAAAAACCCGGCAAATTTGGCACCATTACTTTTGGGCCAAGCAGAAAGGATACTACAACCAATAACACCACAAATTTGTTGGAAAACAAGAGAATGAATTCTTTTTTGAGTCAAATCAGCAAACCTAGTCACAATAATAATACTTAAAGCTGCTAAAAGGTAACCAGCACCAGGGATCAAATCAACTTGTTGTACAGAATATTTTGGAGTACCATCACTGTTTTTCATTGCTTTTAACCATAAAGTTATATAACTTGTAGCAGACGAGCCTAAGTCCCAACCTGAATATGCAAGGGTAATGATATAAAACCTATAATCTAAAAAAGGTTTAAAATATTTTTTCCATTCGAATTTTCTAACTGTTCTTCTTCCCAATTTTTCAACTCTAGATTTAGCTATGGAAATTTCTCCTGGTGTCATCCATTTGGCACCGCCATTATCTGGAGTATCAGGGATAAGAAAGAATCCAGAAAGTGCAATAACAACGGTAATTGCCCCATTGATGATGAATAACCATCTCCAACCAGGAATACCTTGAGATCCTTCTAAGTTAGTATAAATGGCAGCTTGCATAAATCCAGTAAATGCTCTACCACATTGGGTGGCTACCATTATAAGACCACCTCTAAAGGATAACTCTTGTGGATTATAATAATTGAAAAGTACAAAAGTTATACCAGACCAACTACAACTTTCAAAAAATCCAATTAAAAAACGAAGTCCAAATAAATAATTTACTTTATCTTGGGGGATAGCACATAAAAACGTACAAATTCCCCATAAAAGTTCACATCCAGAAAGAACCATATAGGCTGGTGATACATTCATTAATAACTGGAATGGTATTATACCAATCAAATACCCACATACGAATAACGTATTCAAAAGGTTATAATCATCTCTTTCACCGGTATTCATATGCAAATCCTCCTTCATATTCAGCACGTATGCAAACTTATAGTTATTTTGATCGATATTTTTAATGCAATAAGATAAACAAGCCCATGTTAGAAGAAGAACGTCGAGTTTTCTAACAAAGTTTCTTTCTTCGATGGTCTCGTAGGTAACCGTGAAGTTTCTGACAAAGAAATTCTTCCTATAAGCTGTTCCTTGAATCTCATTTGTATTTAATCGGATATCTTGTTTTGGATCTTCTTTCTGTAAAAATGGATTATCACTATTAGCTGACTCATTAGAGTTAACCTTTTCTATATCCTTCAGTGGTCCAACCCTTTCCATTTTATTGTTGAAAGAATATCCAAAATACTCATAAAGAAGCGAGTCACTTTATCTTTATATGAATTATCAAACATCGCCATTATAAAGTTAGAGATGTTAAATTGTAATATGAGCAATATTCTCTTTCTGTTTAAGGAAACGCAGCAGAAAGTGAGATCTTTGTTTTTCCGCCAATTAATTTCGTCCATTTTTTTCTTTTTAATTTGCGACAATTTCTTCTTACAACTTTATCTCTATGACTATTGATCTCTATATTGATCTCTATGACTATATAATGAGTAGAATAAATAAATAATATTATGCGTTCAAGTCTCTCGGCTTGATGTTCTCTTCGATTTTATCTAAGGATTCAAGTTGATTTTGCTTGAGTAAATTCTTGTAAAGATAGAAATAGAATAGAAGACAACCAATTAAAGAAGTAACTTCAAATGCAAGGTTGACCTTGTAACCTGCAGAGAACCTTGGCAGGTAACGAGTATTCCAAAGAGTTAAGCTTAACCAGGAGTTATTAGCAAAATCCAATATAACAATGATTGAGGTGACAACAGCTCTTCTTTCGGGTCTTTTAGCCCAAAGTTCAGGTACAAAAGACATTAATATAGCCCCGGTACTTTGCACCAAGAACATGACGAAAAACCCAATATACTTCAATGCTAAAGAACGGGGCCAGATCGATAAGATAATACAACCAAAAATCCCAATTAATTGTTGAAAAATTAAAGCATGAATTCTTTTTCTAGTTATATCGGCAACTTTGGTTATAACAATCATACCAATGGCACCGGTTATATAACCAGCAATAGGGATAATGTTTATTTGCTCAACTGAATATTTTTTAGAACCATCGGGATTTGTAACTGATTGTAACCATAAATTAATATAACTAGTTGCATTTAAACCTAAATCCCATGGCATATAAGCTAATAGTAAAAAATATAATTTTTTATCTTTGAAAGCTTTCAAACATTCTTTTATTTTGAATTGACGTAGAGTTACTCTCCCTTGATCATGAACTCTTTTCAAAGCAATTGCAACTTCTCTTTTTGTCATCCAACGAGCTCCACCATTAGCCGGAGTATCTGGTAATATAAACAAACCCAAAACTGCAATTGGAATTGTCATACATGCCCCATTGATTATATATAACCATCTCCAGCCGGCAATTCCTTGAGCACCATTTAAATGTTTATAAATCCCCGCTTGTAATGCTCCAGTTATAGCTTGACCAACAAATGCGCTAGCACCAATAAGACCAGCTCTAAAACCCAATTCATGTTTATTATAATAATTGAAAAAAATAATCATCATACCTTGCCATGAAGAAGAAGAAGCAGCACCAATAATAAATCTAAAAGCAAATAAAGGTTTAACGTTATTCCCAGGAATTGAACATAATGCAGTACAGATACCATAAACTAATTCGCAACCTCCCATAAAATAAGAAGCTTTAACTCTTGTCATTAAAATTTGACAAGGAATTGCTGCTATAGCGTATCCAATGGTATAATAAGTTGATAACCAATTATAATCACTACCGGACATATTTAAATCTTCTTTCATCCCACTAACATAAGCATTTTTATAATTTGCTTGATCAACGTTTTTCAAGATATACAGAACAACCCCCCAAGTAAGTAAATAAATATCTAATTTTCTAACAAATTTTTTCTCTTCTTCATTTTGATGAAATTCTGAATCTAATGAAAAAAATTTTTGCCAAAAAGTTTTCTCTTTAGGTTTAGGTAAATCATTTGATTCATTAATTGAATTATATGAATTATTTCTTGAATTTTTTGGTCTTAATGCATTAATTTCGTTATTTGGATTTCCTAAATCAATTGAATTTTCCGATTGGGAATGAGATAGTCTATTTTCAATTTCAATAGTATGACCATTCTTCAGTTTGAATTCTTCTTCAACTACTGTTTGAGTTGACATATTTGATAAGGAACAAATATAAGCTTAATGAAGAAAAGGAAATCAAAATCATTATAAATGATTAAGACAATGTAGGTATATTCTTCGAGTGATACAGGGGGGTTTGGCAAAATTTTATTTATTGTTAATCATTCCTCGAATGCAAGGTCAATGGGCAATTTAGTTTATGCATAACATCCCCCAACAGATGCACTGTTTTAACTAACTGTGCCCTCATAGAACGGGATGGCGTATGAGGTAAGAACCTAGATCCGAAGAAATCTATTTAGGACCCGAATCAACAGATTGTTCAGACAACCATAATTTCGCAAACGCTCTTTAGCAGTTTTTATAATCGATGCATAACTTGGATGAATTAAACGGGGTTAATATTAAAACATTATGATTATTTGTATGAGGTTTCATTGGTCAAATGAAGATTTTCATTGAGCCCGTGTATGTCCCTTTAAATCAAAATGGTTTGTGGGTCAACGAAACAAGGAACCAAAATAAAGCCAATTAGAAGTAAGTTTCATGCTGGTTAATTATTGTCAATTCAATTGTTTCTATTGTAATTGAAGTTGCGAATTTGATTTTGTAACAAAAAAATTCTACTAGATGAGGTTTCAATTAAAATTGTAAAACAAACGAATAAACGCCATGGAAAGAAGTATACGAGTGATGACATTTTGAGCTTGTTCCATTGGCTGAATTATTTAGTTACATGGTAAGCTCGACAAAGTGTTTACATTTACTAATGATTATATGTGAGTATGAATGATTAACTTCGGCAGATGTATCTGAAGGGTAACTATTCTCGAATATACGTCAAGTTTATAGATTTCGTAATCGATAAAGTCGCAGAATTGTGTTTGTTGAGAATTTGCAATAATTTTGCAATATTCAAAATATTTTGCAATTTTCAAAAGATTTTGCAATCCGAAATTGTAGGTGAGCGTTCGGGAAAGTTTCTACGACAAGTGTATAGGTACTAAAGCCAATACGGGGTATGCTTTGCATGAAGAGATACTTATTGAGGGATTTTCATTTAACTTCGCTAAAAACTTACTATGAACATTTTATTAAGCAAGGATGATTTGCTTTAAAGGTTTCATTGGGGCCACTTAGTGAAGCTTGTAAAGTAAATCAGTAGTATTTATTAGATGGATAAGCAATACCATAACTCATTGTAGCTCTTGAACAACTCTGTAATTTCAAGGGTACAAATAAGTGGTGCAAGCTTCTTTTATACGGTATATATAACACTACAAGTTCCAGTCATGGCTTTCTTTGAAATTTGCATTCAGTTCATCAATTTCATGACAGTTAACTTACAAAAGGTCAGATATTTAAGCTCACTGCTTTATCGACTAAACTCACTAAAGTTCCTAAACTCACTAAAGCTAAACTCACTAAAGTTCCTAAACTCACTAAAGCTAAACTCACTAAAGCTAAACTCACTAAAGTTCCTAAACTCACTAAAGCTAAACTCACTAAAGTTCCTAAACTCACTAAAGCTACTAAACTCACTAAAGCTACTAAATTCCCTAAGCCACTTTTCGGCTTTGTGTAAATTTGTCCATCAGTTAAATGTACGGAGGTTTTGACAATCAACCTCGTCGAGCCACTAAGAGGCCAAGAACACAAACAATAAACCGAAGAGATTCACAAGCAGTGTTAAGGTGAATGCAACGTCAAGATAAACCGTGATGAGATTCTCAATAAAGTTTAGTTGTGCAAGTTAGCATTCTCTTATCAATGAACAAGCATATACTGTAATTGAACAGTAAATTTGCTCAAACCAAATAACTCCTTACATTTACACAATACCCATAGATGGTCTTATATCGTTCCAACGGCCAAGGCAACCGATGCAACAAGATAAACCAATCTCGAAAATACGGCAAAAACAAAGATAAGCAGATAAACCTCCGTACAATCGCACTCTTAGCGCCTTTCCCTTGATAACAATCTTGAAGATCCAAGAATATTCAATTTAGGTGAGCCCACTTACAAGTGGACATTGTTAATGCCGTAATTTACTTCAAAATTGTTCTGTAATTATTCCCATATAATCAAAACTTGCTTGGTTATTACTGTAGTTGGAGGGGTGTACGGAGGGGTTTTGGGAATATCAACGGCGATTTAATTTTATTTTTTTTTTGTTGTTCTTGTTCGCTTCCCCATAAAAACATCTAACCTGCAAGAAACTGGGTCAAGGTGTAAAAGGCGGTGCTGCAACCTGTAAATTCCTGGCGGAACCTGCAATTCCTGTAATCTACGAGCGAAAGCCTTATCAGTAGAGAAAAATACCCTACCAATTTTCACCGATTTCCCTTTGATAATGGGGATAATAAGGTGAACATTTTTCCATTATTTAAATGGACTAGGATCCTTTGTCTTTTTGAAAAGTTTTTTTTCTTATTTTCACTTTTCTTATTTAAGTTTCAATCATGTCAAATAAAGTCCTGTCAAATAAAGAACTCGACTACGTACGCTCTAGAGAAGCTGCTGATGGTTCTTCCACTGAAAAAAGTGGAGGAGTCTTGGTTAATGATTTTGAAGAAAAGAAGGAACCAGAATTAACTGGATTTGCTAAAATAAAAGACTCCTTCCGTCGTTATGATTCCGAAGAACTCAATTTGGATCCAAATTTAACCGATATTGAAAAAACTGCCATTATGACTGCCAATTCTCCTTTATCTAGAAAATTGAAAAATAGACATTTACAAATGATTGCCCTTGGGGGGAGTATTGGTACGGGTCTTTTTGTTGGTTCTGGTTCTACTTTAAGAACTGGGGGGCCAGCTGGTGTCTTGATTGGTTACGGGATCATTTCTACTATGATTCTTTGTATGGTTAATGCTGCTGGGGAATTATCGGTTACTTTCCCAGTTTCTGGTGCTTTTGTTACTTACAATACTAGATTTCTTGATCCTTCTCTTTCATTTTCTTTGGCTTGGAATTATGCTCTTCAATGGTTGGTTGTGCTTCCATTGGAATTGGTTGCGGCTTCAATGACTATTCAATATTGGGATACTACTACTAACCCCGCTGCTTACGTCGTTATCTTTTATGTTTTGATTGTAGCAATTAACTTTTTTGGTGTTAAAGGTTACGGTGAAGCCGAATTTCTCTTTTCGCTCATTAAAGTTCTTGCAGTTACTGGGTTTATTATTTTAGGTATTGTGTTGGTTTGTGGTGGTGGTCCAAATGATGAAGGTTATATCGGTGGTAGATACTGGCATAACCCGGGTGCCATTCATAATGGGTTTAAAGGGGTTTGTTCAGTTTTCGTCACTGCTGCTTTTGCCTTTGCTGGTACTGAATTGGCTGCTTTGGGTGCTGCTGAAACTGCTGATGTCCGTAAATCTTTACCAAAAGCTACTAAACAAGTTTTTTGGAGAATTGCTCTTTTCTACATTATTTCTTTAACCTTGGTTGGTTTATTGGTTCCTTATAATGATGAAAGACTTCTTGGTTCTTCTTCTGTTGATGCAAATGCTTCTCCATTTGTTATCTCAATTAAAAACGCCCAAATTAAGGGTTTACCTTCTGTCATGAATGCCGTCATTATGATTGCGGTCTTATCCGTTGGTAATTCTTCAGTTTTCGCTTCAAGTAGAACCTTGGCTGCTATTGCTTCTGCTGGTATGGCTCCAAAAATTTTTGCTTATATCGATAAAGCCGGTCGTCCTTTATTTGGTATTATTTTCCAATGTATTTTTGGTTTACTTTGTTTTGTCTGTGCTTCTTCTAAAGAAGGTGATGTTTTCACTTGGTTATTGGCTCTTTCTGGTTTATCTTCTTTATTCACTTGGGGTGGTATCATGTTATGTCACATTCGTTTCAGACGTGCTTTATACGTTCAAGGTAGAGACACTAGTGAACTTGTCTTCAAATCTCAATTTGGAGTTTATGGTTCTTACTATGGGGTTACCATTATCGGTTTAATTCTTATCGCTCAATTTTGGATTGCTTTATTCCCTTCAAATAAACCTTCAGCTTTAAATTTCTTTGAAAATTATTTAGGTGCAATTGTGGTACTTGCTTTCTACATTCCTCATAAATTATGGAGACGTGGTAGTCTTTACATTAAAGCTAAAGATATTGATCTTGATACTGGTAGAAGAGAATTAGATTTAGACTTGTTAAAACAAGAAATTGCCGAAGAAAAAGAAATTCTTGCTTCAAAACCTTTGTACAAGAGAATTTACCACTTCTGGTGTTAGATATACTTTATAAATTGTTATATAGTTTTATTAATGTAATTTTAGTAATTATTAAAATTGAAGATATGTCTGTAGAAGATAAAAAGAAAAAAGTTCCGCTCGATGCGATTTAATTAATTGATCTGATAAGAGAATTTACGACCACAATCAATCGATCGATTGTTCTTTTGCCTTAACATTTTCGGTTAGCTCAAATTTGACTTGTACCGATATCGTTCATTCAAAATCAAACATTCCCTAACTTCTTTCCATCAGCTGACAAGTGCCGATTTTGTAATATCTTTGATTTTCTAAACGGATAATTCATTAAATGAAATACTTTCAATGTAAAATTCGTCATCGAAATTAGTTTTGAGTTGAGCTCTGGAAGGAGTGTTACCTTCACTCATAAAGAAAGTATTAGTCATAGCAGTGACACCGTCGTTGAAATATAATTCGATGATATTTCTATCAACCACCCCGTATATCTTATATTGGCCATCGGATGAAGGTTCAACATAAGCACTTAATTGTCCAGTGAAATAAGGATTTTTGTATGGAGTATTGGATCTATCAAGGTAAAAAGATTGCCCTACAGGGTCATAACCAAAACGAATGGATTCTTTACCATCAGCAGAGCTTATGTATAAATCTAAATTGGCAAGATCAGAATGAGCAAGAGCATTTATAGCTTTAAATTTTAATTCGAATTCAAAAACACCCGAATCTGCTTCAAAATCAATTGAATCATTTGCACTTAATGTAATATTTTTTTTTTCCAAAGTTTTGGCAACGTCAGTTTGAAAAACAGGAGTCTGTATTAACGTTAATAGTTTTGATTCTGGGTTAGCAGCAACATAGTCTAAACTGAAATTACGAGTCAATGATAATGAACTTCTCCATTCTTTTGTTGGAACGTTATTTGCGTATTGCCAATTAGAAGCCCAAGCAATGGCGAGGACCCCATCAGCTTTTTCAACGTCACTGAAAGTTTGTAAAGCATAATAATCTTTACCAAGATCTACAAATCTAGTAAAGTGATCAATTGGCTTGAATTCAACCCCATCAAAATCACCAATGAAATATTGATTTGTAGAACCACCCACTGGAGAACCGGGATTAATTGCAATAAACATCACCCATTTGGATTCATTAGTACCGGTAATTGGAATTTCAATTAAACCTGGACATTCAAATTGGAATCCAGGATATCCTGCAGTGAAATTAGAGTGAAATTTCCAATTTTTCAAATCGGGAGAACCAAAAATTTGAACCTTATATTCTTGAGATTTAACAACAACCATAATCCATTGATTAGAGTGTTGATGCCAGAAAACTTTTGGGTCTCTGAACTGGGTTGAGTTCACGTCAAGCACCGGATTATTATGGAATTTAGTGAAAGTATAACCCCCATCAAGAGAGTATGCGAGATCTTGGGTTTGAATATCTGCATTGTTTGTATAAATTGCAACCACCCTTTGATCTGGATCAATTGAATCGTCAAAAAAGCCCGAGGTATTATTATGATCAATAACAATACTACCGGAGAATATCCCTTCGTCATCACGGTCAGGGCTAATTGCCAATTTTTCATGGTTCCATGTAGTCAAGTCTTTAGAAGTAGCATGCCCCCAGTACAATGGTTGATTCCAAAAAGGGTCATGAGGGTTATACTGAAAGTAGATATGCCAAAGATCAGCTTTTTTATCATAGAACAAGCCATTTGGATCGTTCATCCACCCCTTTTCTGGGGTATAATGAAGCAACGGGCGATTATCGCCAGCAGCAGCAGTAGCAGCAGAAACCATGGTTGTATAAAGAAGAGAAAATAGAAGCACGGAAAATCTCATCATCGAATCTTCTATTTTTTAATCGTTTTTTTTCCTGGTGCACTCGTTTTAATACCGTCATTCTTGAGCCAATACTTCCCATATTTATACTCTCCCCTTCACGGCGAAACTCCTCTTGAAATTCAGATTATCCTTTGGGGAGTCTAATTAATGTAAATCTTTTCTTGGGAGGATTTTAGCGTATTCAATTGACCCCCACAGACACAAGTACGATGCGCTGCAGCTTAACTTGGAGAAAATTTGATCCGGGGAACCCCATTTGTACCGACCTCGTACACCCAACAGGGCACCAAAACAATACAAAGAGATTGAAAAGTGCCCCCACATTAACTCATTTTTGTATTCAACAAATAGGCATGATCATACAATATAAGAAACGGCAAAAGGAAAGGAAAAAGCTCAAATCTCGTCATGTTTGTTTATTATTCCCCCAGGATAAATTCCAAACAGCGAGCAATCAGGTTATTCCAGGAAACCTAATTTTTCCATGGGTGTTTTTCCAGCACGGCGAATTATCCCGATTACAGCTGAATAAATTCTTCGTAGTTGAGAAGGGTTATTGGATTAATTACAACACCGCGAACTTGATGACTATGGGCAACCTAACCTTAGAATGACAGTTCGCAGTGTCTAAATACGTAGAGTGGGCCCTCTTGACTTCGGGGGATCTATCTACTCTTTGGGAACTTTTAGGCCGTCTCACACTTCTGTACACCAAACAAACTGTGGAGCAATCTCTTGTTTGCCATCAGATATTGTTTTAAGGTTTTATTGAAAATTGGAAAATGGAGCTACTTTTTTCTTATTCAAAACAAGATATAAAATGACAACAGTATTTGTCACAGGGGCAACTGGGTTCATAGCGTTACATACGGTCAAACAATTGATCTCAAAGGGATATAAGGTGATTGGGACCGTACGTTCGGAATCTAAAGGAGAAAAGCTTGTCAAATCATTGGGGTCTACCAATTTCAAGTACGTTATTGTTCCTGATATTGTAGCAGAAGGTGCTTTTGATCAAGCTTTAAAAGAAAATCCAGAGATTAAAGTTTTCCTACATACTGCTTCTCCAGTATTATTTGAGTCAAATAATATTGAAGAGGAACTTTTAAAACCAGCAATTAGAGGTACGAAAAATGCATTCGATGCAATTTTCAAATATGGTTCTCAAATAACTTCGGTTGTACTTACTTCTTCATTCGCTGCTGTAACAAAGAACGGTAAAGATGATCCGGTTTACAATGAAGATTCTTGGAATGATATGACTTACGAAGATTCCTTAACGGATAAAAGATTGGGTTATAGGGGTTCCAAAACTTATGCTGAAAAAAGTGCTTGGGACTTTATTAAAAATAATAAAGTCAATTTCACTTTGAACGTTATTAATCCTTCTTTTGTATTTGGACCTCAGGCTTTTGATAATAATAAAGATATATTGAATTTTTCAGCAGAAATTGTTAACAAATATGTTAAGTTAAACAAAGATGATGAAATCCCTTCATTTACAGGTGGGTTTATTGATGTTAGAGATGTTGCTAAAGCTCATATAGTTGCATTTGAAAATTCAAGTATCAAGAATCAACGTTTGTTGTTATGGAATGGTAAATTCAATTCACAAATTATTTTGGACTTGATCCATGAAAATTTTCCTCAATTGAATGATAAGGTCCCCAAGGGTGAACCTGGATCTGGTGAAAAACTTCTTAGTCTTCAATCTCAAATTGATAATTCTAAATCTAAGAAATTATTAGATTTTGAATTCATCTCTTTGAAACAATCTATTGTGGATACTGTTAGTCAAATTTTGAAATCAAAACTGAACTAAAGTATGAAAGTTAAACGGAAATAATATATCAATTTTCTTATGTATTTTATACTATATGACAATATATATTAATTTTACATTTTTAAAAAATTCGCAGCTTTATAAAAAATTATGCCCATTTACCTAAAACACTCATGAGTATCATCCCAGCTACTAAAGCAACAAAAGCAAGAGAGGTTTTTATCATTGGAGCATTGGCTAAACTACCGAAGAGCCAATCATGAGCCCACATTTCAATAAGCCCAGTCCAAATAAGAACACCCGCAGAAAATGAATCTAAAGTACCTAATGCAATAACAGTACTTGGATCATTACCATTAAATTTTTTTAAAGTACCAATACCGATTGCCATACCAATTGGGGTAATTACTGCAAATACTGAAGCCATTAATAATTTTGATAAAAGCTTTGCATCCTTCAACTCTGCAATTCTAGAACCTAAAGCGAGACCTTCAAACATTTGATGGAATAAAATAACAATGAATAATGTAATGAAAAAAGAATCACCTGCAACTACCAAAGTGATCCCAATTAAAATAGAATGGAAAACTATACCCGCTTCTAAAAGCATAACTGAAAGTTTATCTTGAAGAGCTGATCCATGAAAATGGTGGTTGTGATTATGAACGGGAACAGTGTTCTCTTCACTGCTATTAATATCCTTTTGATCTTCATGGTCAGAAGAATTCTGAGCTGAGCGCTTATCAATGCTATTTTTCACAACTCTAGTACCAACGTATTCAATTAAAAATGCCAAAAATATCCCAGCCATAGTGATTGCGGAAGCAGTTGATTCATATTGTAAACTAATACATGAGTTCCCCCACATTAACTCTGCATGGGTAATTAAATGAACAAAAGCCGTTGACACAATTACCCCAGTTCCAAATTGTTTAATTATAACAATAACGTTCGAATCAGTTGAAAAGTTTGTAAACCTGGTTAATAAAATAGGGCCAAATACCCCAATGGCAGATGTGGCCAAAATAACAAATAAAAGACCAATTCTCAAAGGTATATTGTAATCCCGGTCAACTCTTTCGCAAGATTGGGCCAGTTTACTGCCATGTTCTGATTCACCTTCAGCAAGACAATGTTCAACACCAGCATGGAAATGACAGTTTTTCTTACCACCAGATGAAGAGGAAGAAGAAGAAGACGACTCCAGCTCAGCAGCAAATTGAACTTCATCATCGCCATTCATACAGAAAGTATCAGTTTCATGTGCATGACAACCAGTGTATTCACTGGGAGCATCTTTTGTATTTGAAGGAGCAGGAACAACAGAGCCCTCTCTACCTTGTCCATCAACACAGAACTGAGTAGATCCATGAAAATGACAACTAGTAATTGCTGTGGTTTGGCCAGTAGCACTTGACTCATTTGAGGCACTTGATGATCCATTTCCACCATCTCTAGTTGCACCAGCAGCCGCGTTAGCTTGATCATTGGTGATACGAGCACCACTTTGGGTTGTTTGTGTAGCTATCCTATAATCTCTAGTGGAAGTTACTGTCACAGTAGCCCAAACGGGACTACTCAAGATCAATACCAAAAATCTTTTAAGTTGCATCGTTAGTGAGCTTATAGGGATATTGTCTTACATTTTTGGATCTTCCACTAGTTAAATACATGTTTCGGTTCCAATTAAACCAATAAGGTGGTTCCTTAATCACCTAACCCAAGTCATCCTGCCAAGAAGCTATATCATTATACAAGGATATATAGTTGACTTATGATTTGACTGCAAACTCAAAAAATTTTTTCTCAACCTCTCATAAATACATCAATTCAACTGCCAAGCAACATCAACGCCGTGTTCTTCTGTGAAACAAACAGTTTAAAATGTAACTACTGAGGTTGCAAAAAAAATCAATTATGAAATTAGGTAAGATGATTTAAATAAACTTTGTAAACTATTGAATTTCAATAAACAATTAACTGTTGAGGATAGAAGAAAGAGGAGAACACATGGAGAAGAATGAGTTTTCTGCTCAAGATACGATCTTGAGTGGCTTAACAAGTGTTCATACTCTCAAATTACGAAGTGGATGATCCCATATTGTTGGTATCTGTAAATAGTTTGTTCTTAGCGTTTATGAAGGTGAACTTCTTGATCACTAGAGGTCTCTTGCCAAGCCAAAGTCTAATAACCACTGATTCAGTCTTAAATTATTTGCATCACTGGTGGTATATAAGTTGGATGATTAGTCTTCGCTAAAGATTAGATTTAAGTGATCAATATCGATAATGAGGTTCATTTTCCTGTCATTTTGTTTCATTGCTGCTGTTAATTGTGCGTCTTCTTCTTCGGAACCAACAGTCACTAGTATAGTTGATTCTTCTTCGACCTACGATTGGACTGATGGATGGCAGCAAGAGTTTCCAATTCATAAATCTTGCAATGATACGCAATTTAATCAACTTGCGAAAGCTTTACAAGAGACTAAGGAGTTGGCTGCACATGCTAGAGATCATACTGTAAGATTTGGTAACGAATCTAAATTTTTCCGCAAATACTTTGGTGATGACTCTCCTTCTGGTGAGGTTATTGGGATCTTTGATAATGTTGTTCGTGCTGACAAATCCGGTGTTTTGTTCCGTTGTGACGATATTGACAATAACTGTCAAAATGCCGGCTGGGCTGGTCACTGGAGAGGTGAAAATGCCACCGATCAAACTGTGATTTGTGATTTGTCGTACTCTTCAAGACAGTATTTATCTCAAATTTGCTCTTTAGGTTTTACTGTTGCTAATTCAAAAAATTCTGTTTATTGGGCAGCTGATTTATTACATAGGGTTTGGCATACGGATAAACTAGGACAGGGTATCGTTGGCCATTACGCTGATACTTATAAAGAATGCTTAGATTTAGCTAAAAGCAATTCTTCTGAAGCAGTTCGAAATTCTGCTACTTTAAGATATTATGCTTTAGACGTTTACGCTTATGACATAGCTGTTCCTGGTAAAGGTTGTACGGGTAAATCCGATCATTCGGACTCGAAAGACTCCAACTCAGAGACCGCTACTAAGAGTGACAGTAATGGTGGAACAGAATGTCATACTCATTCTGATGGTGAAACCCATTGTGTGTAAATTCTTCAATAAACAATTTTTTTTCGCACCCGTATATTTTTGCAACAACTTTGCTTTCAAATATCTACTTAATTGAGTTCGTTTTAAAGAATACGAAGCTCCCGATTATTTTCCATTTTCTTTTGTAAAAAACACCAAAACAGGTGATTCCTATTAAATAGATTAGTTTGATTCTGTGGAGTTGGTATCGGCCCGTATTCCATTACTTGTTACCTTTGACGGATTACTCCAACTTAACTTTTCAACTTCTTATTCGTGATAATTGAAAACGGTTTGGCGTTATAATGCTTAAGTCACCTCTAAAATAATAAGATTCAGGCACATTTTCCCCTTATTACTTAATTACGGATATGTGTGGCTGTCATCGCACCTCAAACAATTAATTAGTTTATCGCAATGGTTCCCGTCATATAACTTTGCAGCCGCTTTTTTTAGTTCTTTAAAAGGATCTTTTTGGTACACTTTGCAAAATCTTCTTGAAAACAATCTTCTCGTCTACTGCTATGATGACCCAGGTGGAAAAGATCCAGAAAGAGCAGATTCGAGTGGAGGTTGATGGAATAAATGAACATTCCTCGAACTTCACAGAGGAAAAAGTGGTTTTTAACGATTTCTACATTAGCAGAGAGAAAAGATGGAATTTATTCTGGACATCGAAATCTCCTAAAAGTTCGAAAATTGATGCTCCTTTTTATCTTTGGAATCCCAAAGAATTATCCAAAGAAGAAAAAAAGGTTTATGTCAAAGTGGATTGCATAATTTTGACCTATGTCTGCTTGTCATTCTTTGTAAGATACCTCGATTATGCTAACGTCAGTAATGCTTGGGTCCTGGTACGTATCAATTTTTCTTTATTTTAAAAAGTTAAAATTCTAACAATTATTAGGGAATGCCGGAGGAATTGAATTTAGCTCCTAATGCTCTAGTCATTTTAAATAAGGTGTTTTATGTTTTGTATGCTATTTTCGGAGTATTGGGTCCAATCGCTCTAACTAGATTTGAGCCAAAGCTTGTGTTGCCAATTATAGAGATATCGTGGGCAATATTTTGTTTATTATGTGGAGTTGCTTCTCATAACTTCAAAAGTTTATTGGTCTTTAGATGCTTTCAAGGTGCTTTAGAAGGCTGCTGTTTTCCATGTATTCATTATGTATGTAATTTCAATTACAACTTTAATTATATATACTAACTTTTTACAGATTTTAGGTAGCTTTTACCCGCATAGCTTATTAAGCTCGCGTACTGCAATATTCATTGCTAGTGGTGCTGCAGGAACAATGTTTGGGGGTTATATACAATCGGGAGTTTATGCAACATTGAATGGGAGATATGGATTGGCAGGTTGGAGATGGATCTTTATAGTTGATGCCATTATCACTGTTGTACCGGTTGCTATAATAGGATTTATATTACCAGACTTTCCTAACAATTATCCTAAAAAGAATTTTTTTTTTAATAAACGAGAATATGAGATATTAAGGAAAAACTTAGCAGTTGTGAAAAACGTTAGAGAAAACAAAGAGTTCAGTTGGAAACAAATAAAAAATGTCTTTGCTTCGTGGCAATTCTGGGTTTTCAACGCAGGGTACACCTTAAATCATCTCCCGAGTGATGCAGGTTCTTACTGGGGTGTAGTGCTTGAAAAATTAGATTATAACGTTTATCAGAGAAACAATATTCCTACGATCCAATCTGCTGTCAATATCGTAGTAACTGTTCTTACTGGATGGTTTTGTGATGTGCGTAAAAAGAAATGGGAAGTCAATTTGTTTGTTTCAGTAGCTTGGTTGGTGGGGTTGATTATTCTAACTATATATGATGTTCCTCGGTCGGCGCTATTTGTTGGATACTCCTTGCAAGGCTTCTCGGGTGCAGCAAGCTCTATTATGGTGAGTTGGACTAACGAAATGTGTCGAGAAAACCCAATTCTCAGAAGTATAACCTTGGGCAGCTTGAATCTCATTATGATAATTCCATCTACTCCCTTGGGTATCTTTCTTTTCACAACTGCAAAAGCTCCTAGGTATCGCGCTGGTATGTTGTATTCTTTGATAGTTCTTATTGTATCAACACTTTTCACTTTTGTTATTATTTTATTTGATAGATATCAAAATAGAATAAGAGATTTTTATAACGAAAAGGTGAATTCAGAAAATCAAAGCAATGAGTAACAAATATGTTTTTTTCACTTGTTAGTAGTAATGGTCTTGGATGACTTATAAAAGCCAAACAAAAAGCTTTCGGACTTCAACTAGAGTAAATAGAAATGGTGTGTCCTTTGACTGGCCAAGATATATATGCATCGGTATAGTATTATATCGATGAAATCAAATTTTAAGTAGGAGATTCTTGAAGGCACAAAACAAATGTAGTCTCAACCTTAAGATATACCGGTGTACTTCAACTGTTGGAAATACATACAAATCCTTGAGTTGTCATCATTCAGGTTAGAAAATGATGTTTAGTTTAAAAAAAGATAATGTGTCACGATAAGGGGGGGAGCATTTTGCATCCAACTCCAATCTCTTTAAATTACTTGAATATTCATTTTTAATAGAATTGTAAGCTCTTGGGGATTTGCAGCAAAGCTATGCACAAGGGGTGTCGAAACCTAGACCATATAGATTTGGTCCCTCTGATAAAATCTTCTTACGTGATATACAGGAAGTCCAAAAATTATGTTTCGATATGGTTTTTGCATGTTTCAGGATTAATTTCAGAATTGCAGCTCGATTTGGTTGCAAGTTTGATTCAGATTAATTTTCGCAGCCTAAGAACATTAAACATACATTAAATAATGCGATATAAAATTTGACCTTCTTATATTCCTGAGCGTAACAGAGTATTTCATCCTATGATCGAGATGTCCCTTATAAATTTTGAAGAGTAATACGAGGCCTTGAAAGAGAAGGTGCACGGTCTTGTTGTTTACGGCGGCAAGGTGACATCCAGAAAGTTGGCTACGATAAGTTCCTTTCCCTGCTATATAATAAGGGACAGTCTCTTTAGAAAGATACTGAATGCATTTAACGATTTTGATCTCTCACTACTCACTATTACTGACAGAGTATATACAACGATTCTATTGAAGCCATACTTCAAAAAGAGATCACGAAGGTCATTAATAGAAGCTATCCAAAAACTGAACGTCAGTGGTGCTAAAGTCACAGGCACCCCAATTCGGAAAATTAAACCAAAACTAACATGTAAACTTGACAATGACTGTTTCAGCAATCTGACAGCTTTTCATGGAGATTAGAAAGACAAAATTTCAAATTTAAACGAATCAAACTTTTATGACAAGTACTAGCAAATAACTAGGGGGCTCAAAGTGGGATATCGCTATGAATTTCTGTATGAAGAAGGTTACTGGCTTTCTTTTTTTTGTGAACAACATCGGGAAACCTGTTATCGGTTTGCTTGATGTTGCTGATTGTTATATTGGACATGCCAATAGTCATAACAGAACAACTTTTGTGGACAACATCCAGTTTAACACTAATTCAGTGTTAGGTTTGTAATATTTTTTTCATTTTTCAAAAACGTATTTCAACACCTAATAATTCCAAAACCTCACGTCCCTAGCTCATTTCAAATGTCCTTGGTCCGCTTGCAACAGTTTCTACTGCACTACCGAC
>NW_017963730.1:1852599-1853527 GCF_001661395.1 Hyphopichia burtonii NRRL Y-1933
TATTGAAGCTATAAATGGACCTCTTCCTGAGATTCCACCGAAAACTGAACCACCGGTAAAAGTAACTTTAGCAACATAACCAGCTCCTGCGGAGACTGTAGCAGATAAGAATAACCCTGCTCCAAAAGCAAATATCTCAATAGATCTATCATCAATTGGACTCATGAGTTCAAGGGAGTCAGGTAAAATTATGTTAATTTTATTATGTTCTGTATCTGTATTAACATAAACTGCTATCACTATACATGCTAGTATGGCAGCTAAAATTAGGTAAAGGAAATGTCTTGCAGTACATTTATCTAGTGCTTTAATTCGGATTATCTTATACTTACGGCTTTCGTCGATATAGGTTTGATCATTAACTTCATTCATGATACTTAATATGAAATGTAAAAATAAGTTCAGAAACTTTTTTATATAAAGTTGTAAATAAAATTATAACCTTGGTAACTATTTATATTAATCATATTCACAGGCTCTCAAAACGGACTGACATAACGTTATTTGTTATATATAGTTTTTTCTCAGTCGGTTAAAGTGACCTAACTAAATATTCGATGTACGGAGGTTTTATACCTTAACTACTATATTTGTAACACAGCTCTATAAATTCAGTGTTGGGTCAATCTGCAATATTTTTCCATTTTTCAAAGAGGTGCTTAATAACTTAAATTAAAATGAGCTGGTGGTTATGTAAGTTTTTATTCCAGATGTGCTTGCCAAGTTTTATTCAGAAACACCGTTATGAATGAAGCTTTTTGCTACGAGACCATAAAAAAACAAAATTCGACCGTTATTAATGAAAAGATATAATTAAAACCTCTATTTTTCATTACTCTGGTGGTTTCAATGAAAAAGCGAAGATCTGATACCAATAGAAGGCTATTACTTATTATTATCAAATGGAGACGAAGAAGCAAGGACAGTT
>NW_017963731.1:0-3025 GCF_001661395.1 Hyphopichia burtonii NRRL Y-1933
AAAAACCTCCGTACATCTAGTATTTAGTTAGGGC
The DNA here is from genome assembly GCF_001661395.1 of Hyphopichia burtonii NRRL Y-1933. NCBI lineage: Eukaryota > Fungi > Ascomycota > Pichiomycetes > Serinales > Debaryomycetaceae > Hyphopichia > Hyphopichia burtonii. The sequence goes on from NW_017963731.1 coordinate 35, forward strand.
AAAAAATAATGCAGGTACATTGTGCATCTCTTTTTTAGCATTCGAACAGGATTCTTTCAATGCAGAAGTTTATATTTATTTGTTTAATGCTGCTTTTCGGCTATTCAAGTGAATGACCATTAACCTATATACATCCATGTCAATAGAAATACATTAAGTCACTTGTAAACTTTGAGTGAAAGGTGTTTCGTCTCGGAATCCTCACAAAGAGGAAATAAAGTATATAAAATGGCCATCAATCTCCTTTAATTTTTTAATGAGAAAAGAAACTACACCAAAAGTGGATAACATTTCTCCTTGAATAAAATCAAAACACATGTATCTCAATATTTGCTACACAGTCATATTCAGCTTCCTCTGGGCAACAGCCAATGCTGGTATATTGTATCTTATAGGTGGTACGGTATCAGGTGCTAATAGCAAAGCATCATCGTCCAATGACTCGAGTTTAAATGAAGTTATATACGGGAAACAGTATGATGACGACGGGTTCATCTACGAGTTAGGGGTTGACATTTCAGATACTCCACAATCCGATATCAACGATCTAATTGAAGGATTAGTTGACAATGCAGACAATGCTAAATTTTCAAATAATGACGTACGCGGTGTTTTTGAAGAGCAGATGAAGAATGCTTTAGATGATGCTGAACAAACTAATCACGTACCCCCCGACGTTAAAGCGAGAAACCCGAGTGCTTGGAGTGACTGGCACAATTTGCAACGTGATGAAAAGCATAAAGGGAAAAATATTAGGATGGTTATTAAATACGGTACCAAGAAGGGATTAGAAGCCATCACAGATACAGCTCTGGGGAGCATTTTTGCGGTTACGGAGACACATTTAAGTGAGTTGCTAAACGGAGATAAAGATGGATTTGAATCTTTTGGCTATTCTGAGGTATTGCCCATAGGTAAGAAATGGGACTCTGCCGTGGGATTAGCTTTTGTAGAAAGTTGTGCTACGAAAGGAAATGGATTTAATACTAAAGCTTCCAAAATAAATTTGGAAAAAGCCTTTCTTTGGGCAGATACTGCTTTGGATAGCCATCCGGATAGGGACCTGTGGGCAGTTGGATTCCTGAATCTGGAGGAGTGGAATCTATGTCTTAGAATTGTTCGTAAGGAATCATATAATACTAAAGCTGAAGCTCAAAAGGCTGCGCAAAGAATTGGTTGCCCTAAAGGCTATTGTGATAATGGGATCTTGGAACATATATCTCATGATGAGCTTTAATTCAACGTTATTCAAGTGTTTCCTACATTAGGAAAATTAATGTTTGAGCATTCCTGGGTCAAGATGTTAATAACCTAATCAGTTTTTTTTCGATGTCATCTATTATATGCCATCTAAAATTACTTGTAGTTATTCTTATAGTATAGATCGGCTGAAGGTGGAAGATCCTCTAGGGTACGTCTTCGGTCCAGAATAAATGTGCGGAAGTTTTTTGCCTGATGTTCATAGGTATAATCAGTTGAATAGGGCCAAGAAGAACATTCTGGAGCATCATGACTAGTATCTTCCCAACTACACCAAAGATACTCAATTTCCAAAGAAGGAATACAGAAATCATCACCTAATGATCTTGATTCCACCAATATTGTAAGAGCAAAATGAGAAGGATCATCAATAAATACCAGTGGCTACTGCAACCCCGAAAACTCACTCTTTCGGGCCCGTCAATGAAAATCAGAAATTTTGCCTTGTGAGTAACATGGCCGTATAGTAACCTCAAATTCGAAATTAATGTCTACGGCCATATCCAGCATAAAGCATGATTACCCGTCCGATCAATAATTATTAAGCTGCTGAGAGCGATGCTGAGTACGTTAGTGGGAGACCATAATGGAAACCATCGTGCTGTAGACTCTTCTTTTTTGCTAATTTTCTTTTTGCAAAAATTTAGTTGCAATTTTTTTTTCATGTTCCGATGACCTTCGCAGATGATGTCGTGATAATATTTTGCAGTCAAATTATACGTACCGAATTAAATGTTAAAGAGGGAAGAGGGTCAAAGAACTAAGGATCTCGGAACTTAGTAAAACCTGATATGAAACATTTTAGAGAATCTGTAAATGTCAAGAATGAAAAAATGAAGAAATGGTAATCGAGCTTTCAATTTCGATACCTCAATCCTGCTTAAAGCTTTGTAAACAAAGTATAAACCAGCCATAATGAATACTGAAATGATAGGGTTTAATTAATTACTGTAATATATGATATTTTTCACCGAGATTCAGGGAACTAATTCAGGAAAGGCTTTTCCATCTTCCGTACAGACAGATGTTTTGTCAAGCTTCAATCAAGAATTAGACAGTGGGCTTAGATTAAATTACAGTTAAAGGATGATACCAAAAAATCTAAACAAATAAGTAGTTACGATTAAAGAAATCATGAACACGATCTCACAATCTTTGCCGTATACTAATGAGTACTTGTTTTCTCCACTTGGGCAAGCTTTCCAATCAATATGCCTTTCATAAGTGATTACACCATGGTTATAGTAAAAACCTTCTGTTGGACTTTTTGTACCACTTACACTCCCAACTTCACCAGTGTCTGGGTTAATATAAACCCCAGTTCATCTTGGTCAATTAAAGTTTTCTCTTGATCGTTCAAAGTCAAAGATAAGTCTTTACCTTCGTCACCACCAACCAGGAACACAAATGGATGAGAACCAACCTTTTCAATAGCAACGCCGTTTAAAGGGTCATCGCTATCAAGCAAAACTTGAGCGTCAAACTTGTACACAATAGGATCATAAGTAGGGGAAGTAACAGCAGCAGCAGCAAAAGCTAAGATGCATAAAGCAGAAAATTGGGATTTAGGAATATCTTGATTACAAAACTTGACAAAAATAACAAACATATGAAATACAATATAAAACTAAACATTAGGATATACAACCAAATACGAGAGAATGATAGGACGAAAAAGTTAAATATAATTTACTTTCGATTGTTATTCTGAATTATTTTTCTCCATTCTTC